>NW_027132947.1:0-54624 GCF_026122565.2 Emydura macquarii macquarii
TTAGACTGGAGTGACTCAGCCAGCCCGTCGCGTGCGCGGCGTAGGAAGCCCTTGGCTAGCAGAGAGAGCGGGAAAGGTACAGCAGGCCGGGGCCAGCTGGCTGTGTCCAGAGCCTCCCCCAGGCCAGAAGCATGTCTCTAGCAGCCCAGCGCCCACGTGTCTTTGTTCCTCTTCTGGGACAAACAGGGTCACCTGGTCTCCTCCGGACTGGCTCCGTTCTTCCGCAGAGGGCCAGGGTCAGTCAGTAGCTGGGTAACAAATTGCTGGGCTGTGGGCTGGGCCCAGGCCCCACCTGGATCTCTGGATTCTTCTGCAAAGAAACCCCTCCCCCGCACCCAGTTAATCATGCAGCACGTAGGGGAAACTGAGGCATGCCCAATATTCATACAAAATATTCTGAAAAAAAATCCCACTTGGTCACAGGAGGAGAGTGTGCGCCCTTGGGCGCGTGTGTGGGGTCGCGGCCATGTGAGCATTTGGACATGCGGAAACTTCTGTGTGTGCGTGTGCATTTGTGTGTTGTGTGGGTGTGTGCATGTGTGTGTGTTTGGGGTGTGTGGTGGGGGTGCACATGTGCAGAGTGTCCCAGGTTGAGCCGGCCGGTCGCTCTCCCTACAGCTGTTCCTGGGGAACTTTGACGACTCGACGCCGGTGGTGAGGACTTTCCAGCACATGATCCGTGCCCGGCACGTCCGCATCATCCCACACGACTTCCACCACGGCATCTTCTTGCGCGTGGAGCTGCTGGGCTGCGAGAGAGGTACACAATAACATCAGCGCAGCCATGCTGCGTCGGGCAATGGGCCAGCTAGCCCAGTGTCCTGTCGTGCGACAGTGGCCCATGCCGGGTGCTTCAAAGGGAATGAACAGAACAGGTGATCATTGGGTGATCCACCCCCTGTCGGCCACTCTCCGCTTCTGGCAAACAGCAATCCCTGCCCATCCTCGCTAATAGCCATTGATGGACCTGTCCTCCATGCACTTATCTAGTCCTTTTTAAAACCCCAAATATAGTCCTGGCCTTCACAGCATCCTCCGGCAAGGAGTTCCACAGGTTGACTGCGCGTTGTGTGAAGAAATATTTCCTCTTGTTCCTTTTAAACCTGCTGCCTATTAACTTCATTTGGTGACCCCCAGTTCTTGTGTTATGTGAAGTAAACAACACGTCTTTATTCACTTTCTCCACACCAGTCAGGATTTTATCAACCTCTGTCATATCCCCCTTAGTCGTCTCTTTTCCAAGCTGAAACGTCTCTCCTCATACGGAAGTTGTTCCACACCCGAATCATTTTAGTTACCCTTTTCTGTACCTTTTCCAATTCCAATGTATCTTTGTTGAGATGGGGTGACCAGATCTGCACGCAGTATTCAAGGTGTGGGCGTATCATAGATTTATAAAGAGGCAATACAATATTTTCTGTCTTATTATCTGTCCCTTTCCTAATGATTCCTAACCTTCCGTTAGCTCCTTTGACTGTCGCTGCTCATTGAGTGGATGGTTTCAGGCCACTACCCACAGTGACTCCAAGATCTTTCTTGACTGGTAACAGCTAATTTACACCCCATCATTTTATATGCATAGTTGGGATTCTGTTTTCCTGTGTGCATGACTTTGCATTTATCAACACTGAATTTCATCTGCCATTTTGTTGCCCAGTCGCCCAGTTTTGTGAGGTCCCTTTGTAACTCTTCACAGTCTGCTTTGGACTTAACTATCCTGAGTAATTTTGTATCATCTGCCAACTTTGCCCCCTCACTGTTTACCCCTTTTCCCAGATCTTTTATGAATGTGTTGCACAGGACTGGTTCCAGCACAGATCTCTGGTGGACACACCACTATTTACCTCTCTCCATTCTGAAAACTGACCATTTATTCCTACCCTGGGTTTCCTGTCTTTTAACCAGTCACTGATCCAGGAGAGGATCTTCCCTTTTATCCCATGACAGCTTACTGTGCTAAAGAGCCTTTGGTGAGGGACTTTGTCAGAGGCGTTCTGACAATCTAAGCACACTGTATCCACTGGGTCAGCCTTGTCCACCTGCTTGTTCACCCCTGCAAAGAATTTGTGTAGCTTGGTGAGGCGTGATTTCTCTTTACAAAAACCACGTTGACTCTTCCCCAACAAATCCTGTTCATCTATGTGTCTGATCATTCTGTTCTTTACTATAGTTTCAACCAATTTGCCTAGTACTGAAGCTAGGCTTACCAGCCTGTAATTGCCGGGATCACCTCTGGAGCCTTTTTAAAAATTGGCGTCACATTAGCTATCCTCCAGTCATCTGGTACAGAAGCTGATTTAAATGACAGGTTACATAGCACAGTTAGTAGTTCTGCAATTTCACATCTGAGTTCCTTCACAACTCTTGGGTGGAACCATCTGGTCCAGGTGACTTATTACTGTTTAATTTATCAGTTTGTTCCAAAATCTCCCCTAATGACACCTCAATCTGGGACAGTTCCTCAGGTTTGTCACCAAAAAGGAATGGTTCAGGTTTGGGAATCTCCCTCACATCCTCAGCCATGACAAGCGATGCAAAGAATTCATTTAGTTTCTGCACAACAGCCTTATCTTCCTTGAGTGCTTCTTTAGCATCTCGATCGTCCGGTGGCCCCACTGGTGGTTTAGCAGCTTCCTGCTTCTGGTGTACTTTAAAAACTTCTGCTGTTGCTCTTTGAGTCTGTGGCTAGCTGCTCTTCAGATTCTCTTGTGTCCTTCCTAATTCTGTGTTTACACGTCCCTTGCCAGAGTTGATGCTCCTTCTATTTTCCTCAGTAGGATTTAACTGCCACTTTTTAAAGGATTTAACCGCTTCTTTGACTTGGTTGGTTAGCCGGGGGGGCCCTTTCCTGGTCCTCTTGCGCTGGTTTGTCATTGGGGTATACACTCAAACTGAGTCTCTGTGATGGTTTTTTAAAGCGTTTCCGTGCAGCTGGCAGGGATTTCACTTGTGGCACTGACCTCTTCGTTTCTGCTGAACTAACTTCCTCATTTTCGTGTAGTTCCCCTTTCTGCAATGAAATACTACCGTGGTGGGCTGCTTTGGTGTCCCCCCGCCCCTCGGGCTGCTAAGTGTTAGGGTGGTATGGTCACTATTACCGGGCAGGTCAGCTCTATTCCCCGCTTGGACCAGACCCTGTGCTCCACTTAGGACTAAATCAGGCATTGCCTCTCCTCTTGCGGCTCCCTGGCCCAGGTGCTCCAAGAAGCTGTCATTTAAAGTGTCCAGAAACGTTACCTCTGCAGCCCGGCCTGAGCTGACGTGTGCCCAGTCACTGAGACCCTGCAGCTCTGCCTGTCTAACCGGCCCTGCACGGGGACCTGGCAGCACTTCAGAGAATGTTACCCTGGAGGTCCTGCACGTCCATCTCTTCCCTAGCAGCCTAAATGTGGCCTCCGGGACTCTCCCATCCTCCCCTGTGTCACTGGTACCTGCCTGTCCCATGGCCACCGGCTCCTCCCCAGCCCTGCACGCAGTCTGCCTGTGCCTCGAGAGATCCGCTACCTTCCCGCCCGGCAGGCATGTCACCGTGGGCCCCCCTGGCATTGGGGGGGTAGTCTCTCAGGGCGGGGCTGATGCTCGGAGCGTCCCTGGGAGTGACCCCGCCCGCTCTTCTCCCCTCCCTGCCCCCACCCAGTGCCCCCCCAGCTGCCTGGGGCACCGACCGCGCCGCCGGCCTGGAGGCCCTGCCGCACCGGGGAGCTGCAGTGCCGCAACGGACGCTGCGTCCTCGCCGGGCCCCGCGGCGTTGTGTGCGACGGAGTGGACGACTGCGGAGACCTGTCGGACGAGCTGCGCTGCGGTGAGCCGGGGGCCGGGCGGGGCGGGGCAGGGCCGGCCCTGCAGGATACAGGTTGGCCCCCGAGCGGCTCAGGGCCTGTCTTGGAGACTCGGACTCAGCGTCTGCCCGTCCCGCAGCCAGGGCAGGCTGGCGCTGCCGTCTCACGCTGGGCTGCGCTGGGCTGACTGGCAGGGATTGCCGGGGGCGGGCGTCTGCACGGCCTGCGTCTGTCCCTGGGGCACGGCCTCGCCAGGGGCGCCTACTTCCACCCACTGCAGAGGTGCCGTGGGGGGGCCCTGAGATCAGGGCGCTCAGTTCTGTGCAGCTCTCCACCGGGCGCCCGGCTGCCCCCCGGCTTCTCGCCTCTCGGAGCAGGGTGCTGGGGGGGACGGAGCTGCCTAGGGCCTATTGCCTGCAGCGAGGGACGTCCACCCCTGGAGTCCGCTCAGCTGCCGTGCTCCCGGCAGGGAACCCAGAGCCCCCGGGGCTGGGGGGAGCCAGCGGGGAGCAGGCAGCCGGGCCCCTGGGGGGCAGCCGGGTTCTCAGTGGGGAGCCGTGGCAGGCGGTGCAGGCTGCCGGTGGCGGTGGTGATGCTGTGGGTGCAGCAGGGCGGGACCCGGCTGGCGTGTGCACCCTGCCGCGATGTACGCCGCCTTGCACCGACCAGACGGCCTAGTGTAGACGGGCCCTGCAGGGGGCTGCGTTCCGGCTGGGCAGTGGCTGTGGGGCTGTTGAACAGCTGCCAGCGGGGGCAGCATCTCAGTGCTGGGGCGCGAGCTCTGCGAACCGGCCCTCGTTCTGGGTGCGTCAGCCCCGTCTGCTCAGCGCCCGTCTCCGGGCCCAGGCCCTGCCGGCCCAGCTGCGGCCGGGCGCCGGCGAAGGAGGGGCAGGGCTGCAGACGCAGGAAACATCCCCCCGGCGTTGGTCCTGAGCCTGCGACAGGCTGAGACGCTGCCTTGGCACCTGCTCCCCGTTCCCCCGCCGGCCCCAGCTGACCCGGCTCCTGCCCGGCGCCGGGCTGGCCTGTGCCGTCTCCGCTCCCGCGCCGGGCTCAGCGCCGCTCGGCCCGCTGACCCCCCGGCGCCGTGTCCCCTCGCAGGCACAGGCCCGTCGCTGGGGCCCTCCGCCCCCTGGCGCTGCCCCCTCTCCCACTTCCCCTGCGTGCGCTCCGACGGCTGCATCGAGGGCTCCCGGCGCTGCGACGGCGTCGCTGACTGTCCGGACGGCACCGACGAGGCCGACTGCGGCGCCCTGCGCGGGAGCCCGGTACCGCCCGCCAGCACAGCCAGGTCCAGCACGCGGGCGGCGGGGTGTGTGGGGCGGGCTTGCCTGGGCCCCAGGGTGTGGGGGAGACGGCTGGCAAGAGGGCGGTGGGGCAGCTCTGTGGGCCCCAGCCAGCCCCCCCCGGGGTCAGCGTGGGCGTGATCCCCACTGCCTGCCCCATGGCCTGAGCCGTAGGGAGCCCCCCCGGGTGCTGGGAGGAGATTCCCCAGCTGGATCCGTCCCAACACCCCCTCCCCAGGGCCCAGCCCTTGGGACCCCTCCCCACCCAGGGACCCAGCCCCCAGTTCCAGCCCCCGGGAGCCCTCCCCTGGTGTCCCCTGCCCACCCCGATGCCCCGGCCCCGCTGGCCAGCAGGGGTGTGCTGCCCTGGGCACCCCTGGGGGGCTCTGCCTGGGGGGCTCTGCCTGGGGGGGCTGGTATGGCAGCCATTCCTGGCAGCTCTCCCTAGCATCCCGGGGCTGAGTGCGGCAGTCTGGGACAGGGGTGCCCCCCAGCGCGGTGGAGAGGGGCTGTCCCACTGCCCCGGCAGGAGCCCCCCGGCCAGCCCCAGGGAGGCGAGATGAATTAACCCCTCTGCTCTGGTTCTCTCAGCAGCGGGACCCCTGGGGGAGCTGGCGGCCTGAGTGCTCCCCCCTTGCAGCCCTCGGCCCCCCCCGAGGAGGTGAGAGACCCTGCAGCGGGGGGGGGAGGGCAATGGGGGGCAGAGGGAGAAGGAGAGGCTGTGGGAGGGGGCAGAGTGGTCCCTGGGGCCGGGTGACGGTGGGGCACGGGCAGGCACGGGGGGCAGGAGGGTGCAGGAGGGGTGCCGGTGCCGGTGACAGCTCTCCCCTGTGTCGCAGGTGTCCCCCGGGACAGAAGGCTGGCTGTTCCCCGGAGGTGTCCTCCCCACCCCCTCAGGTACTGCCGCCCTCCCGGGGTGACCCGCCGTGGGGCAGGGGACGGGGGGTGGGTGCTCCGGTCTGGGCACGGGGGGAAGGGAAAAGAGGGGCCCACGACGGCTCTGAGCTGCCCCTGTCCCCGCAGGCCCCTGCCATGAGCCGCTGGGCCTGGCCGACGGCAGGATCCGCCACCAGCAGCTGAGCGCCTCCTCCCACCGGGACGGCAGCCCCCCGGACGCCGGGCGCCTCCACGCGGCGCCCCACACGTGAGAAGCCCTAGGGCCCGGCGGGGGGCAGGGGGGAGGGGCACGGTGCGTTCTTCCCCCGACGGACCTGCCCCGGCAGCAGGGCCGAGTTCAGGGAGCGCGGTCAGAGCTGCCGGTCCCCACGGCCCCCCTGGCCACGGAGTCTGTGTCACCGCCCCTGGGTGCACACGCAGGGTGCTCTGGGGCCGCCCCTGGGGACTCTCGCTGGGCCCCCCCCCACGGACGGGGACTGCCCCCTTCCAGCGGCCCAGCCCCGGACATGCCTCCCCCCACCCCGGCCTTTGTCTGTTTTCCCGGGCCAGGAGCAGGTCACTGATCCCCCCCAACGCCTGGCAGGGGCTGGGCTCCAGCCACTGTCTGGGCTCAGGTAGCTAGGGGCAGCCGCACCTGCTCCGAGGTGGGCACGGCGCCGATCACGCCCCTCCCCCCAACACCAGGTGTAGTAATACACGGGGGAAACTGAGGCAGGCAGGGTTCATTCAGAACATTCCCACTTGGTCACACCTGGCCTCCCCCTCCACTCTTGCAGTTGTGCGATACACGGGGGAAACCGAGGCGCGCACACTATTCAGGCGAAGCATTAAGAAAATCCCCACGTCTCACACTGGATGGCCCTCTCTGGCCAGCCCCCTCAAGCGAGCGCTGGAGGGAAGGGGGCAGCAGGGGCGCGGGCGAGTCCAGCCCACCGCTGTCCGGGGCTTGGTCCTCGGCCCCGCTCAGCCGGTCCCACGTGTGGGGAATCGCACCCCTGGCTCGGAGCAGGCGGGGCCTGGGGGTCGACGGGAGGGTCTCAGCTCCGGGGAGGGAGGTTTCCGGGCTGCCTCGTGGCTGGTGTCCCCCCCGCGGAACGGGGCCGGGCTCTGCGGGTCCGGGGTCTCCCCAGCGCCCTGCTGTCCCCGCGGGGTCTGCCCAGGGGCCGGGAGGGCCGAGCTCCCTGTGTGTGCCCATGGCACGTGGGTCCCAGGGGCCCCCTTTCCTACTGGCGGGAGGGGGGGCCCTAGAGGGTCATGCGCCGGGGGAGGCTGTGAGCCGCTGCGGAGCCCCCCAGGCCGCCTGCCATCTGCTGGGAGGGAGTCGCTGGCGGCCCGGCCCTGGCATTGCTCAGTCTGGTGGGAGACTCCCCGCCCCGGCCGCCTGGGACCATGGGGCGCTCGCTCAGGGCTGGCGCTGGGCCTGCCCCATGGCTTCCCCTCTGCCCCTCCGCAGCGCCAACGCGGAGCCGGGCTGGAGCCCCCTGGGGACGGACGGCAGCCCCTACTTCCAGGTGGACTTCCTGCAGCCCACCTTCGTCAGCGCGCTGATCACGCAGGGCGGGGCGCGGGCCGGCGGCTACGTCACCAGATACCGGCTGCAGTACAGCCGGGACGGCGTGCACTATCGCACCTACACCCAGGTATCCCCTCCCCTGCCCCCGGGCGACAGCCATGTGCGGGGCACGGGGGGCTGCATGCACCCCACGAGCAGGGCAGCGGGCCTCCGTCCCCCGTGCCCAGCACGCTGCGCCCGGCTGGTCCCGCGCATGCCCTGCCCTGGGTCTGTCTGGTCGAGATGCAGCGTTGCAGGCCAGGGGGGCTGGTCGGCTCCGGGGGCGGCTGCTGGATGCCCCATAGGTGCCACCCCCAGGGTCCCGGCAAGTCCCCAGCGTGGCCCTCGGCTGCGTGGTCAGAGCCCGAGGGGTGGGTGCAGCCTGGATGTGGACGCCCCCCCCCCCCCCCCCCCCCGGCCTGCCCCGCCCGCACTCCGGCTCCCGGGCTGACGGCTCCCCCCTCGCCCCCCCGCCAGATGCTGGAGGGCAACTTTGACGGCGAGACGCCGGTGCGGAGGGAGCTGAGCCCCGCCATCCTGGCCCGCACCCTGCGGCTGCTGCCCGTGGAGCATCAGCGCAGCATCCGCCTGCGCGTGGAGGCGCTGGGCTGCCCCTGGGGTGAGTGCGGCTCCCTTGGGGGGCTGGGGCCCCGTGGGGCTGGGCCAGGAATCAGGGGTGTCCTGCAACTCCGCAGAGCCGAACCGGGGAGTGGGGGGCCTGGGATCCTTTCGGACTGGGCCAGGTCCCTGGCTGTCCCCCTCCTCCTTGGGGGTGCCTTTCTCTGGGTCCTGCCCAGGCTGGCGCCCCACACCCTACACACAGGGCTCTGGCCCCTGGGGGTGCCCTGCTTTCCCTGCCAGGTGAGGGCTGGCTGGCGCCGGGCCTCGGCCCTGCCCGTCTCTGTCGGGCGACGGAGGGGGCTGCCCTGCTCCCCCGGGGCTGAGCGGAGCCTCACCAGCGCCGGGCACTGCTCAGGGACCCTCTGCGGCGGCCAGCCCGGAAACGGCCCCTGCCATCGCCTGGGCTGCCCTGAGCCGCCGGAGCTGGGGGGAGTCACGTGCTGGGAGGGGCTGGGCAGCGGGGGTCAGTCAGGGCACGGCAGGGGCGGGTCGGCTGCTGCCCTGGGGAAATGTCCCGTTAGCCCTAGGGACGTGCAGGCACTCGTTACCCCCGCCCCGGAGGTGTCTCGGGGCCCTTTCTGTCTCCCCCAGCCCTGCCGCTTCTGCTCGCCCCCATCGCCAGCGTCGCCAGCTGTGGGCCCGTCCCGCCCGGCTGGGCGCCCTGGGCACGCAGGTGGGGTATGGAGGGGAACCTCCCCCGCTGAGCTGTCTCGGCTCTGCCCCCCCAGTCCAGCACCTGCCCCAGAGAGCCCGGAGCGCACGGCTCTGCCTGGGCGTGGGGTCACCCGGACTGGGGGGGGCGCCTCCCTGCGGGTGGGGAAGGGTGAGCGCTTCAGGGCCGGCTGCAGGGCCTTCTGGGAGGAGTGGGGATGTGCTAGGTGGGGGGCAGGGTGAAGGGACTTAGGGGGCAGGACAGGAGATCTAGGGGGCAGCCGGGGGGACTGGGAGCAACTCGGCTCAGCCAGCCCCCTGCCCCTCCCCCTGCCGGGTTCCTTCTCTCCCCCAGGTGCTGCTCCGCTGGGGACCAGACCCACCCGCCCCCCGGGCACCTCTGGGCAGCCCCTGCTCCCCCCGGCGACGCCTGTCTCAGGAGCCGGGATCCCCAGCCAGCCGGTGACGCTGGCACAGCCGACGGGCACCACAGCAGCCGGTGAGGCTGGGCCGGGCACCCGGCGCTGGGTCCCCGTTAGCATCGGCCAGGGTGCCTGCAGGGGAATGGCACCCGCCCTGCCGGGGGTCGGGCAGCTGGGGCAGGCGGGTGACGGGGGTCGGGCGGGGGGGGAAGGCGAGTGACGGGGGGCAGGTGGGTGATGGGGTCGGGCAGGGGGTCGGCCCGTCACTGACGCCTGTTCTGTGTCTGGCTCTCCCAGGGCAGGAGCCGGGAGCCAAGCCCGCGCCGGGGACGACAAGGCCTGGAGCCGCCGGCACCGAGCTGCCCCAGCTGAGCACAGCTCGGCCCTGGGGGGGCCTGGGACCCCCGGCTCCAGAGCGCCCGGACTGGAAAGTGCAGAGCCCGGGCGGCCGGGGGAGACTCCCACCGCCTGGTCCCCGGGGGCTCCGGGCATGGCCGCTGTGACTGTCTCGGCAGTGGGTCCCGGGCCTGGCACCACGGGGCTGCCCCCCGGCCCCTCCCAGCCCCCCACCACGCTGGCGGGTAAGCAGGGCCCCGCCGTCCGGCGCCAGGGCTGGGCGAGAGGGGCAGGGCCGGGAGGGAGCCGGCTGAGCGGGGCGGGTGTGGGCGGCTCTTGGCAGGGTGGCCCCCCAAGGACGCCGAGCCCTGCCCATCATTACAGCTCCTGGGCGCTGTGCCCACGGCAGGCGTTACCCGTGTCCCGGTCAGGGTCCCCCCAGCCGGGCACCTCTGCCCGCCGTGTCTCATGCCGGCAGCTGCGGGCTCCGCGCCGTCTGTGTCCCGCAGAGAGCTGCCCCCAGACCCGCCGGCCCCTCCCTGCAGGGCTTGGGGTCCAGCCCCACACCCCTGCGCCCTGAGGGTGCCACGCGTGAGGGGATGCAGGGCCGGGCTGCTGGGGGCGGGAAAGCTGGGGGGTTCCCTGCCAGCCCCCCAGCCCTGTCTTCCTCCTGCAGGGCCGCCCTTCCCCCGGCTCCTCTGCACCCAGGGCCAGTTTGCCTGCGAGGTGCTGGGCTGCGTGGAGGCCGCCGTGGTGTGCGACGGGCAGGAGGACTGCCTGGACGGGTCGGACGAGTGGCGCTGCGGTGAGTGGGGGGCTGCCGGGGCCGGGGAACGTGAAGCCGGGCCCCCCGCGGCCACCCCTGCCATGGTGCTGGAAGCCCTGCATTGACCTGCTGCCACGCCTGGCCCCACATCCTCCTAGGCGACCCCCTGCCTGGTGTCACAGACCCACAGGATCGGGGCTAGGGCCCCACCTTTGGGACGGTCTCTGGGGGGCCCCTTCCCCGGGCCTGGCGCCCTGGGGTCCCGCTTTTCCTCCAGCATGAGCCATGCAGCCTCACCCCCCTCGGGCTGGATCTCTTGGCCTGCAGCCCCCTGCCCCCCAGAGACAGACCCTGGGGGAGATGGGCCCAGCCCCAGGGAGCAGCCCCCACTGCCAGCGACCAGCGCGGGCACCGGGACACGGCTTAGTTACAGCCTGGTCCATCCTGGTTACCCAGAGCCCAGCCAAGCCGTGTCCCCCCTTGGCTCCCAGTCTGCCTCCCCCCCACTTCGATCAAGTTCCCAGGCCTGGCCCCCCTGGCCCTGCCTCAGCCCTTCGTCCCAGGGGTCGCTCCGGCTGGCTCCCAGCGAGGGGCTGGCCTCCTGTGGTCCTTAGCTGCTAGGCACCAAATGGCCCGTGACTGGATTTGCCCCTGACTCGGGGCGCTCCATTGGCCTGGCCCCTCATCCTGACATCAGGCACCCCTGCCTCTGGGCTCTGCGGAGAGCAACCAGCCCAGGTAACAGGGCAGCGTATGGGGAAACTGAGGCACCCCTAGCATTCGTAGAAAATGTTACCAAAAATTCCCGCTCCGCCACACCCCGCGATGGTCCAGCCTTCCCCCCCCAGGCTGGGGCTGGGCTGGGCACGCAGGGGGCAGGTTACCCCACTCCCGAGGAGGCAGGGCTCTGAGCCCCCAGTTCAGACCATGGCTGCAGACTCATACGTGGGGTGCTGAGCGGCCCTTCTCCAGGGGCCAGGCCCTGCGGCCGACGGCTCCGCTGGGTGTCAGCCTCTGGCTTTCCGCCTCCTTCGACATATGCCAGCGTGGGGCTGGGGGCAGCCCAGCAAATGCTAGTGAGGCTGGCCCGTGAGCGGGCTGGGGGTCGGCGGCTGCGGGGTCTCCGTGCTGTGGGTTGGGGGCGCTGGGCCAGGCCCACGGCTGGGCCCTCGCTGACCTTGCCCCTGTCTGCCTTTGCAGGGGCCCCACCGCCTGGGCTGGCCCCACCGCGACCCTGGCCACCCCGGCAGGCCGCCCCAGCGTCTGCTCTGCCAAGCAGTTCTCCTGCGGCAGCGGGGAGTGCCTGGCCCCGGAGAAGCGCTGCGACCTGCGCCCGGACTGCCAGGACGGCTCGGACGAGAGCAGCTGTGGTACGCGGGGAGCCCCTGCAGCCGGAGCTCGGCCCCCCCCGGGCACAGCTCCCTGGAGCTGCCCTGCCCTGCCGACACCCCCAGGAAGCCGGCCTGAGCCTCCGCGCAGGGAACCAGGCCTGCCCCGGGCTCCGGCAGCCGCCCCCTCCCCTCCCACTGGCTCCCACGCCAGCAGGGCACGGCCATAGCCACGGAGAACCGAGCGGCTGGGGACCGGCTCCGGGACCTGTCCAATGCTCTGGTTCCCCGGCAGATCCCGGCCATGGCCACGGCCCCAGCTGGCATGTCCCCCCCAGCTGGGCTGGGGGACGGTCCCGGGGCTGGGCTGGCCAGAGCCCTTGTGGGGCTCTTGCCGGGGCCCCCCCTCTGAGGCCCGTCTCCTGCCCCGCCAGTGGACTGCATCCTGTCTGCCTGGAGCGGCTGGAGCGAGTGCAGCCGGTCGTGCGGGCTGGGCGTCACCTTCCGCCGGCGGGACCTGCTCCGCAACGCCCTCCCCGGGGGCCAGTGCGAGCGCCAGGAGTTCGACAGCCGCTCCTGCTTCCTCCGGGCCTGCCCAGGTGAGCCCACCCGCCCGGCCCTGCGGGGAGCACAGACCCCCCCACCCTGTCCGCCCAGCCCCTGCGGCACAACCCCTCGGACGTGGGGACGGAGGGCTAGGCACAGAGCCCCACGCCTGCCCTGCCGGGTCCAGCCAGCCGCCCTTCCCGGCTGAATCCCCCCAGGGCACCCCGCTGTGCCCAACTGGCTCATGGGGGCTGGCCCAGCCCCTCTGCGGGGACCCTGCCAGTCCCGCTCTGTCCCGTCCCGTCCCGGCACAGCGCCCGGCTGGAGAGCCCCGGGCTGAGGGGGACTCGGGCGCGGGGTGGCCCGGTGGGGCTGGGTGCAGGCCGGGGCCGTCCAGCTCGGTGCTCACCCTTCTCTCTGGGCAGTGAACGGCGCCTGGGCCCCCTGGGGCGAGTGGTCGGACTGCGACGCCGAGTGCCGGGGCGGGGTGCGGAGCCGGACCCGCAGCTGCGCTGACCCCCCACCCAAGAACGGGGGCCAGCCCTGCCCCGGCGACGCCGTGCAGACGGAGCCCTGCAACCTGCAGCCCTGCGGGGACGCCCGCGGTAAACCGGCTGCGGGGCCAGGGGGGGCGGAACGGGGGGTGCGGAGGGGCTTGCGCAGGCATGGGGGGGCCCAGGGGTGTGACTGGGGACTGCCAGGCAGAGCTCGGCGCGGGGCAGGGCTGGGAGGATGAATGGGGGGCCCCGGGAGGGGCGAGGGGGGCCGGGTGCAGACGAGAGGCTCCGGGGGCGTCTCTCCTGAGCGCCTTGCGCCCCTGCAGACTGCGGCCCCGAGATGGTGCACGTGCAGGCTGTGGACTGCGAGCGGGGCCTGGTGGCGCCGTGCCCCCAGTCGTGCCGGGAGCTGGGCGCCGAGAGGAGCTGCCACAGCCACTGTGTAGCGGGTGAGCGGGGCTGGGGGGCGGCGCTGGGGGGTGGCGGGCGGCAGCGAGAGCCCAGACGCCCCCCTGCCAGTGGGGCCGGCCTCATACCACGGCTGTTACCCTGCCTCTGGGCCCCTTTCCCCTCTGCCCCGGCCTCTCCGCTGGCCGTGCCTCAGTCGCCCCAGGCTGGCAGGGGACGGTCGTCAGGCACTCCCTGGCACCGAGGCCTCTCCACGGAGCCGCTCCCTGCCCACCCACAGCCCTGCCGTCTGGAACCGCGGGCCCCTCCCTTGGCGGGTGACTCTGTGTCCCTGCTTGGGGGTTCGGTCCCCGGGCGCCTGGGATCCCCCCGCCCACGAGCCCTGCCCTGCCGGCCTCACGGCGTCTGGCTGGCGTTGGCAGGCTGCCGGTGCCCCCCGGGGCTCTACCTGCAGGAGGGCAACTGCGTGAACATCAGCCAGTGCCACTGCCACGTCGGCCAGCAGCGGCGCCTGCCCGGGGAGGTCTTCCTGCACCAGAACTGCAGCCAGTGGTGAGTGCCTGCCCTGCCCCTGTCCATCTGCCTCAGCCCCTGCCCCTGTCCGCCCAGCTCAGCCCCTGCCCCTGCCTGCCCTGCCCACCCTGCCCCTGCCCGCCCAGCTCAGCCCCTGCCCCTGCCTGCCCTGCCCGCCCTGCCCCTGTCCTCCCAGCTCAGCCCCTGCCCTGCCCCTGCCCGCCCGCACATGCTGCCCCCAGCCAGGCGGTTTCTGTACGTTCCCTGCCCCGACGGGGCCTCGGCTCCCCGCCCTCGGCTCCCTCCTTGGAGGATCCTGGCTGCCGCCTAGCAGGTGCTGCCCTGCCCCGTGCCTGCGCCACGCTGCCTGCAGCAGCCCTCCCGCCCCAGCGCCTTCCACGCCCGAACGGTGGCCGGGGGCCGTGTGCAGACACGCCCAGCGTGCTCCCCGGCTGCCCCGTCCTGCCCCGTAGCGCTGCAGCGGGCACAGGCCCTGCCGAGCCGTGCCATGGCTTCGTGTGGCGCGCTGCGGCCCGGCTGTGTGTGCCCTGGGCTCCGGCTCAGCCCTGCCGAGCGCCGGCGATCAGCGCCTTGCCCACGGCTCCTGGAGCACGGCTCGGGGCTGGGCCCCGGTGGGCCCGCGCCCTGCGGTGCCCGCGTGAGCAGCGTGTGCGCCAGGGAGCCAGGGCCGGCCCCCCTGAGCCTGCGCCCCCTCCTCTCCGCAGCGTCTGCCTGGACGGGGCGGTGACGTGCGACGACCTGGCCTGCCCCGTCAGCTGCGGCTGGTCGGCCTGGTCCCCGTGGGCGCCCTGCGACCGCAGCTGTGGCCTCGGCATGCGGCAGAGATTCAGGTGCGGCCGGCAGAGCCTCCCTCGCGCGGGCGGGGGTGCAGGGCCCACGGCGGGGGCGGCCCCGGGTCCCAGCAGCGGGGCCGTGGCGTCCATCGCTGGGGCTCACGGGCTGGACTGGCTGCTCAGGAGCCCCAGGAGAAGCAGAGGCCGCAGGGGGTGCAGGGCTCGGGGGGGCCTCGCAGTCATCGCGCTGGGGGTGCCGGGCCGCAGGGAGGGAGGTGGGGCTCAGTGGGGGGCTGGGCTGCAGGGGGTGGTGGGGGGCTCAGTAGGGGTGCTCGGAGATGTGCTGGCTTTCAGAGGGGAGCGGAGACTCAGGGGCCACCCCTCAGCCCCCTCAAAGCTCCGCCGCCCCCCAAATTCTCTCACTGAGCCCCCAGGGCGGGGGCAGCGATTCCTGCCTGCAGTGGGGAGCGCCCCGGACAGGCCAGCCCAGGCCTCGCTGCCGGGAAGCGGGAGCCAGCGGGTGGAGGATCGGGGCCCCCCCTCACGGCGGTGTTGCCCAGGGCCCGTGGGCTGCAGCCCCCCGACAGCTGGTGCCCCTGCTGGGCCTTGCCCCCCCTAATGACCTCCCCCCCCCAGGTCCCCCACCAACCCGGCCGCTGCCCACGGCGGAGCCCCGTGCGAAGGGGACGCAATGGAGGTGCAGGAATGCCACACAGCCTGTGTCTCTGGTACGTACGCCGCCCGGCCCCGGGGCAGGACCCCCCCATCTCCAGCACACGGTGCCCCACAGGGCGGCACTCCTCCTGGGGTCGTGCCGAGCATCCTGGGCATGGGACCCAGGCGTCCTGGCAGCTCTGCCAGCCGGGGTTGGGATAGGCGGCTGCTCCAAGGGCCCTGGCCCGGAGCCCTGCTTTCCCGGGAACCACAGCCCGGCGCCGGGTCCCCTCCCACCCCGGGGGTTTGTCCGTAGCCCCCCCCACCCCGGCAGAGGCTGGGCTGTGGCACGGCCGGGCAGCGCTGATCGGCACCGTGCCCCCCAGAGCCCGTCAGCCCCTGGAGCGACTGGACGCCCTGGTCCCCCTGCTCCAAGACCTGCTTCTACGACGTGGACCGGGTCGGCGTGAGGAAACGCTTCCGGAACTGCAACGGCACCGGGGAGGGCGCGGGGCACTGCCAGGGGGCGCCTGTGCAGGAGGAGCTGTGCGACACGCCCCCCTGCCCCGGTGAGAGCCCGGCCGGGGGGCAGCTGGGACGGGGCGGGCCTAGGGGAGACGGAGGGCCATGACTGTGTCCAAGGGCAGCCTGCCGAGCGGGGGCGGGGGTCTAGGTCCTGAGGAGGGGCAGGGTGCTAGACCCCCAAGGATGTCGGGGTTGCTTTGATAGGGGGCAGCCCACGAGAAGGGAGGGGTTCAGGACGGCAGCAGGGAGATCCATGGGGTGTGGTTCTAGGCCATGGGGGTCCTTGGGGTGGGGTTCTAGACTCTGAGGAGGAGGGGGATCCAAGGGGCGGGGTTCTAGGCCCTGAGGAGGGTGGGTTGCTTCGGGGAGATCGACGTGGCACCGAGGGGAGCCCCCAGACCCGGCTCCTGTGCTCAGCCCGCGCCCTCTGCCCTGCTGTCCCGGGGCAGTGGGAGGCGTCTGGACCCCCTGGGCGGCCTGGTCCCGCTGCTCCGCCACCTGCGACGCCGGCGTCCAGACCCGCAACCGCACCTGCTCCAACCCGGCCTACCGCGGGCCCGAGTGCTCCGGCCCCCTCGTCCAGACGCGGGACTGCAACAGCCAGCCCTGCCGAGGTACGGGGGCACCCCATGGGGCGGGGGCATTGCCGAGATATGGGGGGGCACCCCATGGGGTGGGGGCATTGCCGAGATATGGGGGGGGGGGCACCCCATGGGGCGGGGGCATTGCTGAGGTATGGGGGGGCACCCCATGGGGGGCATTGCTGAGGTACAGGGGGGATACCCCATGGGGCGGGGCACAGGGCCCTGCCGAGGGGTGGGGTGGAGGGGTCACCCCGATGGGCTGAGACACGGGGTCCTGCCTAGGTACAGGGGGCCCTGCCACGGGACAGGATGGTGGTGGGGGTGGGCTGACCCCCATGGAGCTGTTACTGGGGGTCTCTCCTGCCGGCCGCCCCAGCTGCCGTCCCAGGCCCCTCCTGCCCCACAGCGAGAGCCCCTGGGGCGCCCTGCTGCGGCTCCGTCCCACCCTCTCTCCCCTGCCCTGGCAGCGCGGTGCCCGGAGCCCATGACCTACCAGACGGCGGAGGAGTGCCGGCGAGGGGGGCGCCTGCCCGCGGCTCTGCCTGGACCAGGGCGCCGGCGTGGAGTGCGCCGCCCGCTGCTACGAGGGCTGCTACTGCCCCGAGGGCCTCTTCCTGCAGCAGGAGCGCTGCGTGCCGCCGAGCCAGTGCCCGTGCTTCCACCGCGGGCAGCTGTACCCGCCCGGCCACACCGCCCCCCTCGACGCCTGCAACAACTGGTACGGAGCCCGCCAGCCCCTGCCCCTCGGGGCAGCCCCTCGCCACGCTGGGCACGAGCCAGGCGCCCGTTCCCGGGTTCCCTGCCGCAGCGAGCCTGCCTGCCACGGGCACCCCGGGCCTGCTGCGGCTGGCTCTGGGGAGTGGGCTCTCCAGGCGTCAGACTGAGCCTCTCCCCGTCTCCTTTGCAGCACCTGCGTGGCCGGGGAGATGGTGTGCGGCACGGAGCCCTGCCCAGGTAACGCTGGCCCTGCCTGCGAGCCCCGGGACCCGGGCGGGACGAGGGGCTGGGGGGGGGCACAGGCTATGGCCAGGAATTCAGGTCCCATCCGGCCCCGTCCTACCTGCCTGCCCAGCCCCAGTGAAACAAGGGTGGGTCTCAGGCCGGTCCCCCACAGACAGGGCCCCTTGCGGGCTGCCCCCAGGACGGGCTGAGGGATGTGTCCCTGGGGAGGGGCTGAGGTGGGGCTGGGATAGGGGTAGGGTGGGGTCCCCGGGGCTTTGCCCGGAGGGCTAACTCTGCCCTCTCCCCAGTACACTGCGGCTGGAGCGGCTGGACCGAGTGGAGTTCCTGCAGCCGCAGCTGCAACGTGGGGACGCGGCGGCGCTACCGGGCCGGCTCCGATCCGCCCGCCGCCTTCGGGGGCCGCGACTGCCGGGGCCCCAGCATGGAGGTCGAGTTCTGCAGCCAGCAGCCCTGCCGGGGTGAGTCACCAGGGGCCCCCGGCCACCCCCGCCCATGGCCGGAAGGGGCTTCCCGCGATGCCCAGGGCCAGGAGGAGAGCGGCCGGGCTGCTTCTCTGCAGCAATCTGGGCACAGCCCTGCCCTGGGGCTCAGGGTCACTGGGGTGGGGACACCAGGGGTCAATGACGCTGTGGAGCCAGGGGGCAATTCTGGGTCTCTGGCCCTGGGGGGGTCTGGGGCAGAGGGATGGCTCCTGGGTCTCTGGCCCGGTAGGGTGGGGGGGTCTCTGGAGCAGGGGGGTCTCCTGGGGTGCGTGTGCCTGCAGCTGTCCCCATCTCCCCAGCAGGCCCCGGGGCGGAGTGGGGCCCCTGGTCGGCGTGCTCCGTGCCCTGCGGGGGCGGCTATCAGAACCGCACACGGGCCAGCGCGGTCCTGCACCGGATCGAGTTCACCACCTGCAACCTCCAGCCCTGCGCCGGTGAGACGCTGTCCCTCTGTCTGTCTGTCTGTCTGTGTGTCCCTCTGTCTGTCTGTCCGCGTGTCTTTCCATTTGTCCGTCTGCGTGTCTCTCCGCCTGGGACGTGGGCTCTGTCGGCTACGGGGCTGCAGCCTGAGTGATGGAGGCCTTTCCTGCCCCGGGGTCAGCATCCTCGAGCCACGCTGGTTCCCCCGCGCCCTCCCCGACGGCCGTATGCCGGGCTGCAGCCAGGGAGCCGGGGCCAGCCCGGGGCCCACCCAGCCCAGCCCCGGCTCCGCCATGGGCCAGGGGGAGGCGGCAGGATCCCAGGACGTGCCAGCCGGTAGCGGGTGGTTTATTGCAGCCTGTCTCCGGTGGTCAGAGATCGGCTGCAGGTTCCATTTCTCCGCCCGGTGGGCGAGGAGTTGGTCTTTCCCGCTCCCGCGTCATCCCCGGCGTTTACTGACGGCGGGTTCACCGGCTCCCGTGTAGCCTCTTCCCCCAGCCGGGCCGGACTCGCCTGAGTCACTTTGTGCTCCCTGCAAGCGCTGTTGCTCCCCTGCTTGCCCCTGGCCAGGCCACTGCCGTACTCAGCCACGCGGGCGTGGGGCCGGAGCCTGGCGCTAGCCTCTCCCCCTCGCCCTCTGCCTCTTGGCCAGGGTTTGGCTGGGTGGCTTTTAAAAAGCTCCGCTCCAGGATTTATCCGGGGGAAGATCTGACCTGTTTGTCACGGAGCCACAGGTCAGGCTGGGCCCCAGCCTTCGGGCAGCCCTGGGAGGAGCCGCTCAGCGCGCCCGACCCCCAGGGTCCCTCTCCCCCGCCCAGGCAGGCCACGCCGCCTCCCCGCCTGCGAGAGGGAGCCTCTGGGCTCCAGCCCCCTGCTTCAGCCACGAACTCTGCCCGGCGAGTGCCCCTGGGCTGGGTCCTGGGGGAGCCTCATCCAGTCCGCCCTTCACTGCTTGACTTGTCCATTGATCTGGGTCGGCCTCGGCTGGTCCAGTCGGCTCAGCTGGCTCCTTCCCCCCCCCCCGCCCCCACCCGTGTCTCAGCCTGCCCTGAGAGCAAGCTTAGTCCTTTTCCCTCCGCTGGGCAGCCGTGCACAGCACAGGGGAAACTGAGGCACGCATAGGCGCCATCAAAAAATACTACAAAGATTCCCCACTTGGTCCTGGGGCTCCATGGGGCTCAGACTAGGGGATCATCACGGTCCCGTCCGGCCTTGGAGCCCGCGGTCCGTCACAGCGCTGCGCCTCTCCCCGGGACACCAGGCTGGGCAGGCAGGGCTGGCTCTGGGTAGAACTGCGGTGGGGGGTCGGTAGGAGCCGCTTCTCGTCAGATGGTGCAGACCCCGGTGCCCGGCACGGGGCCAGGGGCTGGTGTGCTCCTGTCTGCGGTGCTGCTCTACCCCTGCCCGCCCCTTCTCGCCAGGGGAGGTGCCCGGCGTCTGCCCGGAGGGGAAGCTGTGGCAGGAATGTGCCGACGCACCCGCCTCCTGCGCGGAGCTGGGCACGGAGCCCCCGGCCGACAGGCCCTGCCAAGCCGGCTGTTACTGCCCCCCCGGCACCGTGCTGCTGGTGAGTGAGCGAGAGCCCCCCCGCGCCCCGCCCGTTAGTGCCCCTCTGCCCCTTTCATCCCTTCCTGCGGGAAACACGTCGCCCTTCCCGCCACTGCACGTCACCGGCTGGTCTCTGACCAGGTCTGCGCTGATCCAGGCCGGTCTGAATTCTACCCCTGCCCCCCAAGTGCCTGCACCCCCTCCCCCCCCCACTAGGTGAGCTGCACGTCTGACAAACCCACCCTCCACGCCCTTCTCCACGGCATTAATGAAAATATTGACTGGCCCCGGCCCCAGGGCTGAGCCCTGTGGGTCCCCACGGGAGCCGCCCTTCCAGTTCGACGGTGCCCCCCTGAGAGCTGGGCTCCGAGCAGGGTCTTTCGGCCCCCTCGTGCGCCCCCCTTACGGCCGGTTCCCCGGGCCCCGTCCTGCGGGACTCAGCGAAGCCGCACTAACAGCAGCTCCCCTGTGCCCTCGCCTGCAGAACAACCGGTGCGTGGCGGAGTCGGGCTGCCCCTGCGCGGACGCCGGCGTGCTCTACGCCCCGGGAGACGTGGTGCCCAGGGGCTGCGAGAACTGGTCAGTGCGCCCTGCCCCCCCGGGGCTCCCCGTCCCCAACCCTGCCCCCCCTGCTCCGGCCGGGGCCTCGGCTCTAACCAGCCGCTCTGTCCCCCGCCCAGCTCCTGCGTGGCCGGCCGGATCGCCAACTGCTCCCGGGCGGCCTGCGAGGACGGTGAGCGTCAGCGCGCTGCCTGGGTACCGCACGGCTGGGCGCTGAGCCCCCAGAGGCAGGGCCAGGCGCCGCGGTCCGACACGATATCCCACCCCTCCACCCCGCCACCCCCAGCCCAGATACCCCTTGCCCCGTTCCTGCCCTGGGCCCTGCCCTGGCCTGCTGCACCGTGGCTCCGTGGGCCCTGGCTGGCCGACCCCAGTGGTCCGGGTGGCAATGGGGCGGGCGGTCCCCGTCCTGTCAGCTCATGGCACGTTGGCGTCTCACCCGCTGCTCCCGGAGCTCCCGGAGCCGGAGCCAGCTCTTGTCCCATGGCAGGGCCAGGCCCCATTCCCAGCGCTGCTTCCCGAGACCCTCCCGCCAGGCGCTGCGTGGCGCAGACGGAGGCTCCGGCCCCACAGGACGGGGCGTTGCCCCGGGAGGGGCAGCTAAGGCCGCCACGCGGGGCAGGCTGCGGGGCTGGCTCGGCGCGTGCCCGGCGCCGTTTGGCAGCCTCTGAACATCGTCTGGCTTCCCCCCGGGCAGTGAGCGGCGGCTGGTCAGACTGGACGCCCTGGAGCGAGTGCTCGGCCTCCTGCGGGCTGGGGCTGCAGACCCAGTTCCGGTTCTGCACGGCCCCCCCTCCGTCCGGGACCGGACTACCCTGCCTGGGGCCGGAGAGAGAGGAACAGCCATGCCACAGCCAGCCCTGCTCCAGTGAGTGTGCCCCCCCAGCGCCACGAGAGCCCCCCACCACCGCCAGGGCCCCCTGCCCCCACCAGACCCCCCTGCTCTCCCAGCCCCTCAAGAGCCCCCTACCCTGGCCGCCCCACGAGCCCCCCACCCTGCAGCCGGCCCCTGCCCCTGCCCCGGCTGGCCCTGCGGGGGTGTCCCGCTGCCCCAGCTCTCCGTGCTGCAGGCTGGCGCTGGAGGGGCTGGGCATGGCGCTGGGGGGCTCCAAGGGGTGGGTGACCCAGGCCCCTGCCCAGCACTGGGGGTCCCTGGCCGGGGGACGGAGGCGGGGCGAGGGGTCAGGCTTCCCCTGACACACGGGGTGCGGGGTCCCCAGGGTGCCCCCATCCAGCCCTAGGGGCCCTGGCGCCCGCGCCCCCCATGCCAGGGGAGGGGTGGCAGGCCTGACGGCCGTGTCTGCACCCCAGGGAGCGGTGGCTGGGGCGAGTGGAGCCCCTGGACGCGGTGCACCAAGAGCTGCGGGGGGGCCTGCGGAGCCGGGCCCGAGCCTGCGACAGCCCTGCGCCCCGGGGCCACGGCGACTACTGCGAGGGGCCCCCCGCCCAGGTGGAGGCCTGCCACGCGGGGCCGTGCCCAGGTAGGCGGGCGGGCCGGGGGGAGGGCAGCTATCCCTGTGGTGAGGGGCAGCTCTGTGCAGCCCCGCCATGCCCCAGCGTGGTGCTGGGGGGCCCTGGGCTGCAGGGGGGGGTGCTGGGCTGTGGGGGCAGGGCAGGGGCCTGGCGGGGGGCGCTGGGCTGCAGGGAGGGGGGGGGGCATTCCTGCTGACCCCAGGGCTGTGCTGCCGGGGGTGCCCCTCAGCCGCGCCCTCACCCCACACCTCTGCCCCCCTGCCCAGCTCCGGACTGCGCCGCTGTGGAGGGCTCCGTGTACAGCCGCTGCGGCCCCTCCTGCCCCCGCTCCTGCGACGACCTCTCGGTAAGGGAACCGATGCCAGGGGGGGTTTTGGGCGAGCTCCCGTAGGGCCCCTGCTCCAGCCCTGGCCCGTCTCCCCTTTGCCGGGGGTGCGGGTGCCTCTTGGGGCAGTGGGGTCCCTCCATGCCCCCCGCACTGCCCCCCGCGCAGTGACGGGCGTGTTGTCGCCTGCCCCGGCCCAGGGGCTGGGAATCGAACCTGTGTGTGTCCGGCAATGACCGAGGGACACCCCAGCCCCACGCCCGGGGCTCCCCTGCCCCCCGTGACGCCCCCTCTGCCCCCAGCACTGCGTGTGGAGCTGCGAAGCCGGCTGCTACTGTGCCGGCGGGCGGGTGCTGAGTGAGAACGGCTCGGCCTGCGTGGAGCGGCAGGACTGCACCTGCCTGGACCTGCCCAGCGGGCAGCGGTACCAGCCGGGGGAGACCCTCGCCCACCGCGACGGCTGCAACAACTGGTGAGCGGGGCTGTTCTCAAGAGCCGCCCGCTGCCCTCTGACACACAGTCCTGCCCTGCTCTGTGCACTGGGGCAGGTGGCTGGGGGGCAGGGGGTGCTGGGGGCGGGTATCCCTGGTGGGAGGGGGGAACCGGGGTGCAGGGGGGGTATCCCCAGTGGGGCAGAGGTTCTGTCGGGGTGTGGTGCCGCGCCCCAGAGGTGGCTGCATGGCGACGGCGGGTGAGAGCTGCTCCGGGGCAAGGTGCGGACGTGCTGGGCAGGGGGTGTCTCCCGGCCGGGGGGGGGGGGTGGCCGTGCTGGAGGCGCTGGCGTCTGCTCTGACTCCCCGTCAGTCTGCCCCACCCCTTGGTGCCCCCCGCCACGCCCCGGTCTCGCTGCCCCTCCTCTCTCTCTGCAGCACCTGCTCCCGGGGGACGCTGCTCTGCACCAGCCTGCCCTGCCCCGGTGAGTCCCCGGCCGGCGGGGGCAGCCTGCGGGGGGAGGGCCGGGGGCCGGCGCGGGGCGGGGGCTGCTGGGGGATGGAGAGTGGCCCATGGGATGATGGTGCCCCCCAAGGTGTGGTGGGGGTTGCAGAGGGGCCCAAGGGCAGGGGGGGACCCAGGGGACGTGACGGGTGGGGAGGGTCCCAGGCTGGACACTGAGTGGGTGGCAGGTTGGAGGGGACGCGACTCCCGGGCTCTTGTTCCCCCCTCTGTTAAATGCGGGGTCCGGGGGGAGCCGGGCTGCTGTGAGAGCCCCCGTGAGCGGCCCTGCTCTGCGCCCCAATCCGCAGTGGCCGGCGGCTGGTGCGACTGGTCGCCGTGGACCCCCTGCTCCCGGACGTGTGGCAGCGAGGTGGTGACGCGGTACCGCGCCTGCGCCTGCCCCGAGCCTCAGCACGGGGGGGCCAACTGCACCGGGGCGCAGGAACGTCACGGAGACGCCGCCACCCAGGTCCAGCACCGGGAGTGCCCCTCGGCCGCCTTCTGCCCAGGTACGGCCCCAGCCCCGCGCCCGGCTGGCGTCCACCTCTGCCCCCCTGGGTATGGCCCCGCGCCTGGCCAGCACCTTCCCCCTCCTCCCAGGTGCATCCCCAGGCTGCATTCTCCCCGCCCGGCATGGCCCCGGGGCAGCATGCTCCCCCACCCCGTCTCCTGCATCCCACCGGCGGGGCAGGGTCCCCGCGTCGCTCGGGGTCTCTGGCAGGCCCAGCGAGCTGTGCTCACCTCTCCGGCCCGCTTTGCAGTGGACGGCGGCTGGAGCCCCTGGGGGCCGTGGTCAGCCTGTGCCGCCTGCGCCGGGGAGTCGGCACGGAGCCGGGAGTGCAGCAGCCCCCCCGCCCGCTTCGGGGGCCTGCCCTGCCCCGGAGAGAGCCGGCAGAGCCGCGCCTGCCACGACGGAGACGCCGGGTGCGAAGGTGAGCGACCGGCCCGGGCCCCGGCTCTGCCCACGTCCCGCAGAGCCCGCCCCATTGCAACCACCGGGGGGCGCTGCGCTGCGCGGGGCAGTAGGGCCAGCGGGGCCCGGCTGGGGTAAATGGGCCCCTGTGTGACCAGCTCCCCCCACCAACCCCTGCTCCCATCCCGGGGTCACCGGGGGCTGTCCAACACGCACACTAGGGTGTGAGCCCGGCCGGCCCCCGCACGCGCACAGCGGGAACTGGCGCTGGGCTGGCCTGGCACCATGTGGTGTGCCCGGGACCCCGTCCTCATGGGAACGCGCCCACCTCTCGCCGCTTTGGCTGGGCACCTCCCGGGGCGGGGGGGGGGGCCCCCAGAACCTGCAGCTGGTGCCGCCGGGCGCTGACGGGGGCACAGAGGCCGCTCGAGGCAATCTGCCGCCTGGGCAAATCTTTCCTGTGCTCCCCCCGCCCGCCCCGAGCTCCTGCAGCTGGTGGGGGGCTGGCGGGAGAGAGCCCGGCCCGGAGATGCAGGGGATGCCGGGCCCCGCAGGATGGGAACGGTTCGACCTCCCGGCTGGGCTGAGCTAGGCCAGGCCAGGATGAAAGACCCTCCCCCGGCTCGGCCCTAGGCCTGCCAGCAGCTGAGACTCACTCCCTGGTGGGCAGCACGCCCAGCCGCGGCCGCCCTTCCCCGGTGGTTGGCACCAGCTGCCCCCGGCTCCAGAGGGAGCCAGTCCCAGCCTGGCCCCCTGCACCCTTCCAGAGGAGCCCTCTCTGTCGGGTGCAGAGCCACGCGCTGGCAGCCCTTCCAGGGCCTGGGCGTGTGGGAGCTGACGCGGTGGCCAAGGCAGAGGCCGCGGGACCCGCGGGGCAGCGGGTGGCAGGTGCAAGCTGGGTGCCAATGTGGAGCCGGACAGGTCACTGCGCTCACGGTGCCACCGGCAGCCGTCCCGAGCTGTGGCCGTGACACCGCCCGGTGCCAGAGTCCTACAGGGATCGGGCCTGGGACCCCCTCGGGCGCGGCCGGTCCGGACGCTAGTGCTCGGAGTCTGCCCCCCCCCCCCCCCCCGGGTCTGCTCACACCCGCGCCGCGGCCTCTCCACTGGCCCCGCAGGGTCAGCCCCCCTGCTCCGCCTGAGCTCCCCCCACAGGACCCCCTGGATGGGCCCCGGGAAATCCTCCACCCACAAAGGGCTGGACACCCGCCTGCCGTCAGGCACGATGCCAACCAGCGTGGGAGTCGGGGGTTGTTAGTTCTCAGGTCACGGCGCAGAAGGACTTTGCCGGCCGCGTGTCTAGGGGTTACAGCAGCGACCCCCTGGGGAGCCCCATTCTCGGGGCTCCCTCCTGGCCGGGCCCCCATGGGCACTGACCCCCAAGCCACCCCCTGACTCATCTCCCAGACCCTCCCCAGTCCTTTGTCTCCATCCCGGGCTAGGTGGCCTCTCCTCTGGATCTCCACCTGCCCCACCTGGCTGACTGAGGAGGACAAAGGGG
Organism: Emydura macquarii macquarii; assembly: GCF_026122565.2. NCBI lineage: Eukaryota > Metazoa > Chordata > Testudines > Chelidae > Emydura > Emydura macquarii. The sequence continues at coordinate 25,282 of NW_027132947.1, forward strand.
TCTGGCCGGGGGACGTGTGGCTGGGGCAGGCCCATCCGCCTTCTGGTGGCCTCCGCAATGATCACACACCCAGGGCCCATCGCCCAAAAACACAGGAAGCATATGGGAGGGGAAACTGAGGCACACATCCTGCACCCAGAGAAACCCCCCAAAATACCTCCACTTTGTCACACACCCATGCTGGGGGCCAGAAATGCTGCCCTGGCAGCCCGGCTGCGGGTGCGCCCTGCTCTGCGGAGACCCAGCTGGCAGCTGTCCCCCACCCGGGCTGCCCAGCCAGCTTCATCGGCCGCCCTCGCCCGTCTGCTGCCCTAGAGTGGCCGGTGATTTCCTCCCGTCTCCCACCCGGCCTCAGAAGCGCTCCCTGCGTGGGCCGGGCACCGTCACTGCCTGCCCCCCACGGTTCGGGGCAGGGTTTGCCCCGGCAGCGGTGGCCGAGCAGGCGAACGGGCCGGGCGCTGCAGGGGGTGCGGGAGGGGTGACCCCAGCTCTCTGCCCGCAGGCTGCGGCGGGGGGCAGGTGTCCTTTGCCTGCGGCAAGCCCTGCCCCCGCTCCTGCGAGGACCTGCAGACGGACACGGCCTGCCTGGACAGCCCCCCGTGCCAGCCCTCCTGCGGCTGCCCCGCCGGCCAGCTGCTCCAGGACGGGGCGTGCGTGAGCCCGGCCCAGTGCCGCTGCAGGCACCCGAACGGCTCGCTGGGTGAGTGCGGGCCGGGGGCTGGAGGGGCCGGTGCCCAGGGGCCGTGCAGCTTCCCGGGGCAGGGAGTGAGCTGGGCGCCGGGGGGCAGCGTTTGTAGGGGGAGCGGTGGGATGGGCGTGGGGAGGGCACGGGGCGGGGGGGGGCCGGGAAGGTGCAGGGGGCTGTGTGGTGGGGGGCGGGGGGCTGCGTGTGTGGTTCTCCAGGAGGGTGAGCGCCCGCCCGTCTCTCCGCAGGGGCTCCGGAGCAGCGACCCCTCTCCGGGGCTGGCCCTGTCCCATGGCAGCACCTGCAGCCCGGGCAGACCGTGCACGGGCCCTGCCAGAACTGGTGAGTTCAGGGCCGGGGGGCAAGGCCGGGGGGCAGGGCTGGGCTGGGCTTCGGTGCCGTGTCGGGGGGCAGGTGCCCCCTGGCCAACCCCATCGCCAGGGCCCCGCTTAGCGCAGGGCGGCTGCGTGACCCAAGGAGGGGGCGGGTTCGCAGAGCTGGAGATCTCTGCCCTGGGGGGCCTGGGGCATTGCCCGAGGGGAGGGGGGCCAGGGCCCAGCCATGCGGGGCTCTCCTCGCTGGCTGCGTGGTGCGGGGGCTGCCCCCCGGGGCGGTAACGCTCTCTCCCCCCCCGCAGCACCTGCACCGATGGCCACCTGCAGTGCCGCGCCGACCCCTCCTGCAGGCTGGATGGCAGCTGGGGGGCCTGGGGGCCATGGTCCTCCTGCCCCCCGGGCTGCCAGGAGGGGGCCCAGTTCCGCTTCCGAGCCTGCGATAACCCGGCCCCCCAGCACGGGGGCCGAGGCTGTGCCGGGGACAGCCAGCAGCAGCGCGCCTGCCAGCGGGAGCCGCCCTGCCCAGGTGAGGAGCAGGGCACGGGGGGCACGGCCGAGCCCTGCCGGGGCGGGGGGGATGCACTGGGGGCGCTGAGCCCCATGCCCCAGCACCGTGCGGGGGGCACGACTGTGGGGCACATCCCAGCTGCTCTCCAGGGCAGCGGGGGTCATGGCACCCACAGCCCCTGACCAAACCGGGTGCCCAATGCGCCGGGTGCTGTACGTGTCTGGGACGTCAGGGCTCTGCCCCAGGAGCTCCGCTCTCGGACCAGGCTCTGCTGGGGGGCAGGGGCGCGCCCCGGGAATGGCCAGGGAGCCATACGGGCAGGGGGGAGCCAGCGCTGGCGTTGGGGGCCGTTGTACCCAGGGTCTGCTCTCTGCCCCCCGCAGAGGAGGCGCCGTGGAGCGACTGGTCCCCGTGGGCCCCGTGCAGCGTCTCCTGTGGCGGGGGGGAGCAGATCCGCACGCGCCGCTGTCGCCAGCCGGACTGCCCGGGGCTGGCCGTGCAGAGCAAGACCTGCCGCACCCAGGTCTGCCTCGGTGAGTGACCCCCCCCCGGGGAACAACTGCCCCTGCGGCCTCCTTCTGGGGAGTAACCGCCCCTGTGCCCTCCTCTGGGAGTAACCGCCCCACCCCTGGGGAGTAACTGCCCCCTGCGTCCTCCGGTAGTGACCCCCCCGCCCTGCCTTGGTGCGTAGGCCCCCCCGGTCACCCCGTTTCCATCTGCTGCGGGTGCAGGGTTGGGGCGGGAGGAGGGCTGGGGCTGGGGCTGGGGCTGGCTCTGCAGCACCCCCTGGCGCAGGGGGAGGACGGCTGTGGGGCAGGCCCGTGGGGCAGCCCCCGGGGCGCTGAGGCCTGTCTGTCGCCCCCCGCAGAGGTGGGCTGCCCGGCGGGGCGGCTGTACCGCGAGTGCCTGCAGGAGGAGGGCTGCCCCTACAGCTGCGCCCACCTCGCCCGCCAGATGGACTGCTTCTCCGAGGGCTGCGAGGAGGGCTGCCACTGCCCGGCCGGCACCTACCAGCACCGCGGAGCCTGCCTGCAGGTCGGCCCACGGCGGGGTCCTCGCTCTGCAGCGGGGCACGGGCAGCGCCGCCCCGCGAACGTCCCGCCAGCCCAGCCACCCCCCGTGCATTGTGGGGGGGGCGTGAGCCAAGCCATGCCCCCGTGCATTGTGGGGTGGCACCGTGAGCCAACCATGCCCCAGTGCATTGTGGGGGGGGGACAAGAGCGAAGCCATGCACCAGTGCATTGTGGGGGTGGAGCCAAGCCACCCCCCATGCACTGTGGGGGGGCTCCGTGAGCCAAACGATGCCCCAGTGCATTGTGGGTGGGGCTGTGAGTGAAGCCAAGCCCCAGTGCATTATGGGGGGTGCATGAGCTAAGCCATGCCCCAGTGCATTGTGGGGGGTGCGTGAGCTAAGCGATGCCCCAGTGCATTGTGGGTGCGGGTGTGTGTGAGCGAAGGCATGCCCCAGTGCATTGTGGGGTACATGTGGGCTGTGCGGGTGGCGTGTGGCCGGGCTCCATGGGGAGGAGTGGGGGGCTGTGCAGAGGGGGCTGCGTGGGGCAGTCACTGTTGCTGGCTGGCGAGGCTGCCCCGGCTGCGTGTGCCCCAGGCCAACGGCCCGTCTAGCCCCGAATCCTGCCGCTTCATCAGGGGAGCCGCAGCCGCTGCCCCCAGCCACAAAGCCCCTCACGGCAAAGCACCCCTGCCCCACGGCTCACGGCCGCCCTGCCCCACGGGGAAAGGCCCTGGCTGGCCACAGCTGCTCTCAGGTGCCCGTCCGGCTGTCAGCCTTCGCTCCCTGTGCCAGGGCAGAGGCCAGCCCCTGCCTTCCCCATGCTGGAGGGGCCCCAGGGCACTGAGCCTGGTTTCTGCCTCCCCTGCAGGAGTGCCCCTGCCCGCTGACCGAGGAGACCCTGGATTTGCTCCGCAACCACTCGGCAAACGCCAGCGCCCTCCCGGCCGTCCTCACCGCCCAGGGCCACCGGCTCTCGCTGGGCCAGGAGGTGCCGCCCCGGGAAACCATCCACTCCGCCTGCAGCTCCTGGTGCGTCTGCCTGCGGAGCGGCCCCAGCCCGGCTGCGGGGCTGGCCACGGGCTCTGGGCTCTGCGGGAGTGTCTGGGCGTTGGCCCCATGGCCGCCCCCCGCCCCCAGCGCTGGTTTGAGAGCCACGCAAGGAAACCCAGCTCCGTTGTTCGCACCGAGCCAGGGGGACGGGGCGGGGGGCTGAGCGGAGCCCCACTCACCTCCCCCTGGGCTGGGAGGTCAGCGGCTCCCTGCAGCACGCCCCACGGCTGGGAGCATGGCCAGCCTGATCCCACGGCGCCGCCTGGACCCCGGCCCTCCCTTACAATCTCCATGGGCCAGCGGGAGCCGGGGATGGGCCCCGGGCGGGTGCCTCCTTCTCCCACGGGACGGCCACATCTGGGGGCTGCGTGGGTGCGGCAGGCCCGGTGCGGGAGCTGCCAGAACCCGGCTGGCTTAGAGGAGAACTTACAGGGGCTACGCCAGGAGCTGCGCCCTCTCCATGCCAGTCTAGCTCCATCTCCCTGGGGTCCGACTGGGGCCGGGAGGTGGCGTCTGAGCCAGTGAAGGTCCAGAGCTCTGCGTCACCCTGCCCCACTGATGCCTGTCCGGACCTGATCCTGAGTCAGGCCCCCTGCCCCGTGCCCTGCTCCGAACCGCCCTCCCTTGGCTTCAGCTCCATGCTGCTCTGCCTGCCTGCCCCTGCGCCCGGCGTGTCCCCCCCCAGGCGGTGCTCAGGGCCTGTGTCTGTGGGATGGTCTCGCCGCCCTTCTCTGACCCTCCCGGCCATCCCCTTGCAGCACCTGCCAGCACGGCCAGCTCACCTGCTCCTTCACCCTCTGCCCGCTGGACGGCGGCTTCACCTCCTGGAGCCCGTGGACGCCCTGCTCCGTGAGCTGCGGGGGGCTGGGGCACATGACCAGGGCACGCGCCTGCACCAGCCCCCCTCCTGCCAATGGGGGGAAGGACTGCGTGGGCCCCCGGGCTGACACCAAGTACTGCCAGACGCCGGACTGCCCAGGTGAGCCGGCGCCCTGGGGCTCTGCAAACCCGACCCCCTCTGTGCCCCGGATTCCCCGCGGGGCGGGCGAGACGGGCCGGGCAGGCCTGCCCTGGTTATCCCTCCGTGCCAGCGCAGTTCGCTCCCTCTCGGCTGACCCCTCGCTGCCTCCGGCTCTGGACGGGCCAGCTCCAGCGAGAGCATCCCGGCCCGGCAGCGTGAGCGGCCCCACCCAGTGCGTGAGTGGCTCTCGGGCCAGGGGAGCCGCAGCACCCGCGGCAGGCCTGCCCCGGAGAGCACAGCGAGCGCCACGCCAGCCCCCCGGCCCTGCCACTGCCCCCTGCCTGCAGACATCTCCCCCCAGGGGTCCGTCCAGCCGGGAGCCGGGCCCCTGCCACCCTTCTCCGCCTGCGCTGGCGAGCTGAGGGGCAGGCGCTGCTGGCTGAGCTCCCCTGGGCCGGCCCGGCCTGGCAGCCGCACGTCGTAATCCTCCTGCCTTTCCTCTGCCCTCCCCAGTGACGACTGGTCCCACGACGGAGCCTGTCCCCAGCATGCCAGGTGAGGGCCCCGGGCTCCCGAGGGAAGGGGGGCAGGGCTGTTACCCACACGGGGTTCGGAGCTGGAGCCTTGCCCGCTGCCCCCTGCTCCCCAAGGGCGGGGAGAACACATGGGGGAGGCGCAGCCCCGGCCGCTGACCGGGCAGAGGGGGGGAAGGGGACACAAGCCGCCTGCCCCTTGCCCGCAGCCTGCGTCTCATCGGTGGTACCCAAGGCCACAGGGCTGGGAGCCAGGACTCCCGGGCTCCATCGCCAGCTCTGGGAGGGCAGCGGGGTCTAGTGGTTAGAGCAGGGGGGTCTGGGATCCAGGACTCCTGGGTTCTACCCCAGCCCTGCCATTGGCTCTCTCGGGTAAGTCCCTGCCCTTCTGTGCCTTAGTTTCCCCCTGTAATGGGGCTGCTCTCCCCGGGGTGGGGTCTGGAAGTGGGGTGAAGCCAGGAGCAAGGAGTTCACCCCTGTTTCCCGCCTTCCCCTGCGCTGCAGGCTCCGAGGAGGCCTTCAGCCTCTGGTCCCCCTGGAGCCCCTGCTCCAAAACCTGCACCGACCCCGCGTTCCCAGCCACCAAAACCCGCACACGGATCTGTGGGGCAGGAGCCAACTGCACGGGGGAGTCGTTCCAGGAGCGGGCGTGTAACCTGCCCCACTGCACAGGTGAGGTGTCCGGCCTGTTGTGGGGGTGGGGGGCGTGGTCCCACCTTTCTCCCTCCATGTGCCTGAGCCCCAGCATAGCATGGGTCACACATGGAGTGAGCTGGCCGGTCTCAGCCGCTGCCCATGGGGCCCCTCTCCTCCCCAGCGGGGCAGGGACCCCCTGGGGTCAGGGCTCTGGGCGGCTCCGGGACCCCGGCTCCGATCTCACCTGAGCGGGTGGCACCTGGTGGCTGTCCCCCTGACAGCTGTTCAGCGCCCTTACGCGACAGGCTTGGCTGCCCCTTCGTGATGCCCAGGCCTGCCAGCCACCGGGGCAGGGGGCCAAGGGGACCAGGCAGCCCTCTCGCCCCGCGGGGAGGCCCCTGCCAGGCCGGGGCGCTGTGCCCCAGCCTGGCTGGATGTGGGGACACCGGCCGTGTCCCGCCTGCTCAGCACGGTGAGGGGAGTCCTGCGAAGGGCCACAAGTGACGGTTGAGGAGCCGGGACGCCGACCAGTGGCCCCAGCTAGCGGGCCGGCGCCAGGACAGCGTGGGATCCCCGGGGCCGGGCAGCTGGGCAGAGAACAGGCTGCCCTGCGCCCCCCCAGCTCGCCCTGCCCCTGCCGCGCTGTGAGGCCCCGGCGGGCAGCGGCTCACCGCCTCTCCCTGCCGCAGACGCGCCCCCGTGCCTGGGCGAGGCCTGCGCCGGCAGGAACTGCACCTGGACCCCGTGGGCGCCGTGGAGCGAATGTTCCCGCAGCTGCGGCGTGGGCCAGCAGCGACGCCTGCGCGCCTACCACCCACCCGGCGAGCGGGGCCTGTGGTGCCAGGGCATCCTGACCGCCAATGTGGAGCGGCGCTTCTGCAACCTGCAGGCCTGCAAAGGTAGGGCCCTGCGCACGGGGGGAGGCTGGCGTCGCTGCCCGGGACCGGCTGCGTGGCCCAGGGCGCAGGCGGCACACCGGCTCCCCAGTCCCCGGCTCACGGGAACGGAGCCCCTTGCTGCCCCGCCTCGGCTGTTAAAGAAGTATGGGTTGGATGAATGGACTATAAAATGGATAGAGAACTGGCTAGAGCATAGGGCTCAACGAGTAGTGATCAATGGCTCCATGTCTAGCTGGCAACCGGTCACAAGCGGAGTTCCCCAGGGGTTGGTCCTGGGGCCGGTTTTGTTCAACATCTTTATTAATGATCTGGAGGATGGGGTAGATTGCACCCTCAGCAAGTTTGCGGACGACACTAAGCTGGGGGAGTGGTAGATACCCTGGAAGGTAGGAATAGGATACAGAGTGACCTAAACAAACTGGAGGATTGGGCCAAAAGAAATCTAATGAGGTTCAACAAGGACAAGTGCAGAGTCCTCCACTTAGGAAGGAAGAATCCCATGCACAGCTATAGACTGGGGACCGACGAGCTGGGCAGCAGCTCTGCAGAAAAGGACCTGGGGGTAACAGTGGATAAAAAGCTGGATATGAGTCAGCAGTGTGCCCTGGTTGTCAAGAAGGCTAATAGCATATTGGGCTGCATTAGGAGGGGCATTGCCAGCAGGTCACGGGAAGTGATTATTCCCCTCTATTCGGCATTGGTGAGGCCGCATTTAGAATACTGTGTCCAGTGTTGGGCCCCCCACTACAAAAAAGATGTGGACAATTTGGAGAGAGTGCAGCGGAGGGCAACCAAAATGATGAGGGGGCTGGAGCACAGGACTTATGAGGAGAGGCTGCGGGAACTGGGCTTGTTTAGTCTGCAAAAGAGAAGAGTGAGGGGGGATTTGATAGCGGCTTTTAACTACCTGAAAGGGGGTTCCAGGGAGGATGGGGCTAGGCTGTTCTCGGTGGTGGCAGATGACAGAACAAGGAGCAACGGTCTCAAGTTGCAGGGGGGAGGTCTAGGTTGGACATTAGGAAAAAGTTTTTTACTAGGAGGGTGGTGAAGCACTGGAATGGGTTACCTAGGGAGGTGGTGGAATCTCCATCTTTAGAGGTTTTTAAGCTGAGGCTTGACAAAGCCCTGGTTGGGATGATATAGCTGAGGTTAGTCCTGCTTTGAGCAGTGGGTTGGACTAGATGACCTCCTGAGGTCCCTTCCAACTCTAATATTCTATGATTCTATGATTCTATGACGGCCCAGGGGGGGCGATGGAGGGCGGCGGGGAGGATCGGCCATGCCCGCGGCCGGGGGACGGGCCGCGTCCGGTGCTAATGGTTGTTCTCCCTCTCTGCCACCCCCTCTTCCCCCGTGCCCGTCGGCGTCTCTGCGGCCAGGGGCCGGAGCCTGGTCCAAGTGGAGCCCGTGGTCCTGGTGCGACCGCACCTGCGGGGGGGGGCGCTCCGTGCGGACGCGCACCTGCACCAGCCCCCCGCCCAAGAACGGAGGGCCCCGCTGCCCGGGGGAGAAGTACCAAGGGCGCGTCTGCAACCCACGGCCCTGCGGTAAGGAGCTTGGAGGGGGCGGGGCATGGAGCCGGGGAGGGAGGTGTGGGGTAGGGGGGGCCGGCACAGGCAGAGTGAGAGCCGCCGTGCCCAGGGGACGCTTGGCGCTGCTGGAGCATGCCAGGCCAGTGGGGTGCAGTGGGATCTCAGGCAGGCACGGCCCTGGGGCAGCACCGCAGCCCGGCTGGTGCACACCCGATGCGAGCCCCAGTGCGGGCCTGGGCAGGCTCTGCAGCCGTAGCTCCAGGCCTCGGGCAGGGAGGGGGCGGGCGCTGGGCTCAGACCGGGGTCCATCGAGCCTGGGATCCCCCTTCCCGCCCCTGCCGCCAGGGGCAGCCCCACGGCCCATCTCACCCTGCGCCCCCTCCCCCCGGCTCTCCGCATCCCTGCCCGGGTGAGGGGCTGCCTGTGGGGAGCTGCCGGGAGGCGTCCGCTCCCCGGCCCTGGCGTCACCTGTGCCCGTTGCCCCGCAGAGGAGGGGTGCCCGCCTGCCATGGCCATGGTGGACTGCGCCAACCGATGCCCGCGCCATTGCTGGGACCTGCAGGAGGGCATCCTGTGCCGGGACGGGGATGCCTGCGAGCCCGGCTGCCGCTGCCCGGATGGTGGGTGACCTGTGGGGGGGCTGGCTGGGGCGATGAGGCACTCCGGGGGGGCAGGGCTGCCTTGGCGTTAGACACCCCCTCGGGCACCGCTGGGCAGGGACGGTGGGAACCCATCCTCTCGAGGATACCGGGGTCCCCAAAGGCACCCACAGTGCGGGGCCCCTTGCCAGGGTGCCTCGTCCCCCAAAGGGACCTAGCGCTCGGATCCTCTGTGCCGAAAGCAGGGGTTACGGCGGCTCTCCATGTGCTGCGAGCAGTACGGGGGCTATGACACACCGCAGCCTTGCTGGTGGCGCCCAGCAGGAGGCAGTGCTCCCCAGCGGCTGCCCCTAGCAGAGCCCTGGGGCCGGGCCGGGCCGGGTCTCCCGCGTAACCGTCTCCCCGCTGCGCAGGGACCCTGGAACGGGACGGCGCCTGCGTCCCGCCGCGCCACTGCGACTGCACCGACGCCCAGGGGCACAGCTGGGCGCCCGGCAGCCTGCGCCACGACGGCTGCAACAACTGCACCTGCGCGGAGGGGCGGCTGGTCTGCACCCGCCACACCTGCCCCCCAGCCAGTGCGACTGGAGCCACTGGGCCAGCTGGTCCCAGTGCAGCGTCACCTGTGGCGACGGCCTGCAGACCCGGTTCAGGTGAGGGGACCCCCGCACGGCGGGCGCTGAGCCCCAGCCCCCGTGGGGCCGCCGTGCCCATGTCGGGGCCGTTCTCACGCTCTCTCCTCTCCCTGCCTTGCCAGGACGGCCACGTCCGGCTCGTGGGCCCCGGAGTGCCAGAAGGAGCAGCAGCAGACGCGGCCCTGCCCCCGGGGGCCCTGCCTCCCGCTGTGCCTGCACCAGGGCTGGGAGAGACGCCTGGGGGACACCTGGCTGCAGGGGGAGTGCCAGCAATGGTCAGTGCCCGCGGGGGCAGCCGCGCCGGGGGGCCCGTAGCAGGAGCGGCAGGGGGCAGGGGGTGGCTGGGAGCCGGGCTGCAGGGCCGTGCGCCAGTCCCTGCCCCCGGGTACAGCCAGGCTGACCCTGCCTTGCCTCCCCGAGGGGTGATTCCCGCGGGGCGGGTGGTGGGGCTGGGCAGGAGAACGCGGCCCTCCAGTGCCTGACCCGTCTGTCTGCCCCTCCCCTCTAGCGCCTGCACCCCGGAGGGCATCTACTGCCAGGACATCGCGTGTGCGGGTGAGTGCCCCGCCGGGACCCCCGGCACCCTGCCCCCCGCCCCCTCCAGCCCCGGCTCCCCCCCGCTAACCCTGCCCGTCTCCCCCAGTGCACGGCGCCTGGACGCCCTGGTCGCCCTGGTCCGACTGTCCCGTCACCTGCGGCCGCGGCACCCACGTCCGCACCAGGGCCTGCATCAACCCGCCTCCCCGCAACAACAGCTCCGCCTGCGCCGGCCCCGAGGCCGAGGCCCAAGGCTGCGCTGCCCGACCCTGCCCAGGTAAGGGTCGCCTGCCCAGGCTGGGGAGGGGGCCCCGGAGCCCGGGCCCCTGCTGACGCTCTGTGCCCTCCCACAGGGACCGAGCGCTGCGACTGGTCCGGCTGGAGCCCCTGCTCGCGCTCCTGCGGCACCGGCCTGGCCACGCGGACCGGGACGTGCGTCTGTCCGAGCCCCGAGGGCCCGGGCGCCCCCTGCAACCACAGCGCCCCCCAGGAGGTGCAGCCCTGCTACCTGCGGCCCTGTGAAGGTAGGGGCGCCCCGTGGGGGATGGGCGGGGCCGTGCCAGAGCCAGCAGGTCCCCCTCTCCTGTGGCTGTGGCCATAAGGAGGGGGAGCTCAGCCTGCAGGGTGCCCCCGTCTCGCCTGCTCGGGGGCGTCGCCCCCCAGGGGTCCCCTCCCCTTCCGGGACAGGCCTCGCGGCCTCCGAGAGGGAGCCTCTGGGCTCCAGCCCCCCTGGTTCGCCCCCCCTGCGAGCTCTGCCCAGCGAGTCCCACTGAGCCGGGCGCCTGGGGGGCAGTGCCCGCTCTGCGGAGCCCGCCGGTATCTGCAGCCACAGTCATGGCGTGGGCAAAGCCGCCGGGCGTGTCAGCCCCCTGGACGCAGCCCGGGAAGCCGGAGCCGGCCCGAGGGGAGGGGCGGAGCAGGGCAGAGCAGGGACCCCCTGGCTGGGTGCTGCCCTCGCCGACTGCATCCCGGCTCAGATGCCAGGCCCCACGCTTCTTCCCGCAGCGCCCCCCCCCACCCAGCCCAGCACACCTCCCGCCCCGGGGTCTCCAGCGGGGCCGGGCCCAGCTTCTCTGCACAAGGGCAGCGAATCCTCTGGGCGCTGGGGGTCCATGTCCCGTCTGCTGTTCTCAGCTCGGGTTTCCCACTGATCTGGGGTGGCCTCGACCCGTCCTTTGTAAGGGCCCGTCCGTCGGCTCAGCCAGCTTGGCGGCCCCCCCATACACAGCTGTGTCTGCGCCTGCCCTGAGAGCAAAGCTGGTCCTTTTACCCCCAAGGGGAGCCCGTGCACTGTATGGGGAAACCGAGGCACACATAGGACTCTTCCTCCCTGCCCCCGGAGCACTTCCTGGCTGAGGGGGAAACTGAGGCACAGGCCGAGGGATGGGACCTGCCCGGAGTCAGTGCAGGGCCAGGACCAGACCCAGCTCTCCTGGCTCCCGGAGCAGTGCCCTCAGTCTGCTCAGCTCCCGGGGACGGCCCAGCTCAGGGCTCAGAGTGGGTCCCAGCTCAGTGCCAGCCCCCCGTGGCCGCTGGGCGCGTGGCGGGGCTCCCACGCTGGGCCCCTCTCCCCTCCCCCAGGCGATTGCTCCTGGAGCCCCTGGACGCCGTGGACCACCTGCTCCTGCAGCTTCTTGGTGCAGCAGCGCTACCGGAACCAGCTGGGCCCGGGCCCGCGCGGAGAGCCCTGCCTGGGGCTGGACGGCGAGTTCCGCACCTGCGACGCCTCCCACTGCACCGGTGAGAGCCTGGGGCGGCCCCGGGGGAACCCAGGGGGGCGCTGGGGCAGGGACCCGGAGGGGGGGAGACCAGCGAGAATTCTGCTGCCCCCCTGCAGCTTGGATCCTGCCATTTGTTCACCCCCGCCTCACGCCGGGGTCCCCTCTGCCCCCCTCCCTCCGCCCTGAGAGCCCCCCTTCTCCTGGCATCCATTGGCGGGCCGTGATGCCCCAGGCCGGGCGGGCAGCCCCGGGTGCCCCCAGCTGGCATCCTCCGTGCCAGTGTGACCCTGCCTGTGCCCTGCAGAAGCCAGCTGCGAGCCGCCCTTCGAGTTCCGGGCGTGCGGCTCCCCCTGCGCCGGCCTGTGCTCCACGCTGCGGCGCCAGGAGCTGTGCACAGACATCCCCCCCTGCGTGCCCGGCTGCTACTGCCCAGAGGTGAGGGGGCCCCGAGTGGGCAGGGGCGGGGCATGGGGGGCTCTCAGCAGGGGAGGGCCAGCGAGGGGCAGAGGGAGCGATCCCGCCCACCCTGTCCGCCCTGCCTGGCCGGCCCTGTTAACCAGGGCGACTCGCTGCTGCAGGACGACGTCGCGGCTGTCAGGGGAGGCGTAGCCGTTCCTGAGCGAGGGCGGCTGGTGGGGATGGGCCATGCTGGGGTTCCTGGCACTTGCAGGGCAGGTCCCCGTGGCGGGCCCCTGTCCCCCACCAGCGCCAGCGTTGGGCAGGCCACAGGCAGGTTTCTGGGCCACTGCTCGGCAGATCCCCGGTTGCCGGGGCATGACAGGGGCAGCTCCCTGCTCCGCACAGCCCTGCGGGGCCTGGGTACCCAGGACATGGGTACCGGGTACGGATGAGGAGATGGCTGGGATGGGCACTGGGGGCACGCGAGGGGAGTGGGGTTAGGGACACCCGTCGGGCCGGGCACTCCCTGGCCGTGGGGCCCGGGTGGAGCCCTGGGGAAAGGAGAGGGGGGCCTGCCTCTGCCCGGGCCGTCGGGGGGCTGAGCCGGACCCAGGGGGGCTTTGCCGCCTCTGAGGCTGGTCCTGTGCCCCCGGCAGGGCCTGGTGGAGCAGGGGGGAGCCTGCGTGCCCCCCGCGCAGTGCGGCTGCCTGCACCTGCGCCCGGCCGAAGGCCCCGTCTACCTGGCGGCCGGAGACACGGAGCTGGTCGGCTGCAAGGAGTGGTGAGTGCTCGCGGGGCCCGTGGCCGGGGGCTGCCCTGGGGAGGGGGCGGGCAGTGGGGCAGGACTGAGAGGGGCTGGGGGTGCGGCAGAGGGGGGGTGGCCAGGTGGGGCGGGTGGAGCTGGGGGCCAGACGGGCACTGACCGGCCGGTTTGTCTCTGCAGCGTGTGCCAGGACGGGGCGCTGCAGTGCAGCAGCCAGAGCTGCCAGGGTGAGTCGCTGCCCGGGGCCAGGCCGGCGCGGGGGGCAGGGGACGGGGGGGGGCCGCTGCCAGCCAGAGACGGGGCTGAGCTAGACCGAGCCTGGGTCCCACTCAGCTCTGGGCCTGGGCACCAGGATGGGGCCCACCCGAGATCTCTGGGGTGGGGGAGCCGGCCTGCCCCCCCCGTCAATATCCCCCAGCCAGCCTGGCTCCTGCACCCCAATACTCACTCCTGCCCCCTGTCGATACCCCCCCTGCACCCCCAGCCAGCCCCTGGTGGAAGCAGCGCGGCCAAATCCTTCCAGGGCCAGGTGGCCTCAGCCCCTGGCCTGGCTGCCAGAGCACGGCTCTCTCTGACCCCGGACCCCCAACCTTTCCTTCCAGCCCCCCAGCCCCACCTGGTCTCTCCTCAGCCCTTGGGCCTGTGGGGGGGTGAAGTGGCTAGTGCCAAATGCCTGGGCCATTGGGGTGGCCCCTGGCTGCTCTGGGCATGGGGCCCGGGTCTCTGCGACAAGCAAACACCCCCCTCCTCCCCTTGCTGGCCACGCAGCACAGAGGGGAAACTGAGGCACGCACACTACACATCCAAAATATTATGAAGGAGGCCCGCTCCATCACACCCTCCGCCTCGCCCTCGGCGGTGGGTGCCCCGGCAGGGCAGCGGGAGCTGGGCAGGCGGAGGGCAGGGGCAGGAGACTCAGCCCCCGTTGCCCATCCCGTGGCGTTGTCCGCGGCGCTCACGGTCCCTGCCTCTGGCTTTTGCCCCGCCAGGCCTGCTGCCCCTGAGCGCCTGGTCGGCGTGGACGCCCTGCACCTCCTGCCTGCCCCTCTCGGCTCTCGGCCCCGGCCCCCTCTCCGTGCTCCTGGCGCAGCACGGCAGCTGGCAGGGCGGCGGGCACCCCCCGCCGAACATGGCCCCCCTGGCCTCGGTGCAGTATCGCTACAGGGTGTGCCTGGACCCGCAGACCGGCCTGCCCTGGGCCGGCGAGGCGGCGCTGTGCTCCGCCGAGCTGCAGCAGGAGCGGCTCTGCCCGGACCCCCACCTCTGCGACGGTACCTCGGGCCCGGGGCGCTGGGCGGGCGGGAGACGCCCCGAGAAACCGGCTGCTGCAGGGAGGGGTGGGGGCCCCTCCCTTCCCTCCCGCTCAGTGCTGGCCCCCATACACCTTCCTCCGGATGGGGGTGTTTAGCTGGGACTCTGCTTAACGCCTGGCGGGGGGCTCGTCCCCCCCAGCCTCCTAGATCCCCTGCCCCCAACCGGCTTCCGTCCTGCCCCAGCAGTGGCTGCATTTCCGTGGCGGGTGGGGGGTCCCGGGACACGGGGTGCTCAGGGGGCTGGTGGGGTGCAGGGTGCCCAGCTCTGCAGCTCTGCCCTGCTCTCTCAGATCTCTGCCTGTGGGGCGCGTGGAGCCCCTGGGGGCCCTGCCGGGAGCCCTGCAGCGGCGGCTTCCGTCTGCGCTGGCGCCAGGGTCAGCACCCGGCGGGGCCCAGCCGGTGCCGGGGAGCCCGGGTCCAGTCGGAGAGCTGCAACACGGCCGCCTGCCCAGGTAACCCGCCGGGGCCTGCCGCCCGCCCACGCCCGTCCCCGGTGCAGCCTCCACCGCCCACCCACGCCCGTCCCTGGCGCAGCCCCAGATACTCACCCACGCCTGTCCCCGGCACAGGCCCTGCCAGGCGTCACGAGGGCTCCCAGGTCCCGGTCCGTGGTCGCCCCGTGGCGGGCGGGGCGCTTCCACTGGGCTGTCGGGAGCTGGGGATGTGATGGGGGGCGGACGGGAGCCCCCAGTCTAGGGTTGCTGCTGCCCCTGGGGCGCCCAGCTGTGCCCTCGGGGTGGGGGGATGGCGGGCGGGGCAGGGCGTCCCAGACTCCAGCCAAGGGTCAGCTGGGAACCTGCCTGCCCGGCGCCCGACAGAGCCCAGCTCTGCGCCTCCTGGCCTTGCCCCGCCGCCTGCGGGGGGCACTGCGAGTGGGGCTGGCTCCAGGGCAGCAATGGGGGCCCCCACCAGCCCCCAACACCCCCTGACGCCCCAGTCTGTGCCCCCAGGGGAGCTGTGCGAGGATCGGGGCAAGGAGCACGACCCTAACTGCGCCAACCGCTGCCCCCGGACCTGCGCCGACCTGTGGGAGCACGTGCAGTGTCTGCAGCAGGAGTGCAAGCCAGGTACCCGCCCCCCGCTCGGCTCCCCACGGCTTTACCCTGCCCCACGGCGCTCACTCAGCCCCACGGTGCTCACTCAGTGCCCTCATCCCCTCCCCACATCTACCCTGCCCCACGGCGCTCACTCAGCCCCATTGTCCCCCTCCCCATCTCTGCTTAGCTCCACGGCGCTCACTCAGCCCCATGGTGCCCCTCCCCATCTGTACCCACGGTGCTCACTCAGCCCCTCGTCCCCATCTCCACTCAGCCCCACGGCTCCTGCTCACCCCCCCATGCCCACTCTACCCTCCGCAGAGCCATCCACAGCACCTGTCCAGCCCCCACCCCTCCCCAAACTCCGGGTGCCTGGTCCCAGCCCCTCACCTCCCCCTCCGCCCCCAGGGTGCCGGTGCCCCGAGGGGCAGCTCCTGCAGGACGGCGGGTGTGTGCCAGTCCCAGCCTGCCGCTGCGGGCTCCCCACGGCCAACAGCAGCCTGGAGCTGTGGCCCGGGCAGGCGGCCGAGGTGGAGTGTCACAACTGGTGAGGAGCCGGCGGGAGGGGCCGGGAACCGAAACGAGCGTCCAGCCGGGGCCGGATCCTTCCCCCGAGCCCCGAGGGAGCTGGCAGGAGCCGCGCTACACCCGCCGGTCTGGGGGCCCCGTGTGACGGGAGGGAGCGGCCTGCATTTCCAAAAGGGGAGCAAAGGGACCCGGCCGTCCCAGCTCAGTGTGCGTGGCTCCGGGAGAAGCTGTGCAGGGCAGGATGCGTCCCCAGAGCCGGGCCGTGCCAGGCTGGCCGTATTTCCAGCGGTGGGAAAAGGACGGGTGCTGTGGATAAGGGAAATGCAGCAGGGCCAGGCCGGGGGACGCCGGTTAAGTGTTGGCCGTGGGGCCCGTGGGAGCCTGGAGAAGAGGGGCTCGTTGCAAGCGCTGTGGGGTGGTGCGGGCCGAGCTGGGGGGAGGCGATGGGTCGTGCTGCCCCGCTGGCAGGGGGTCACCCAGAGATGTCCTCAGGGGTGGCCCCGGGACCCGGCTGAGTCGCTGTTTGGGCAGTGACCCTGACGAGCAAAGCAGGCGTGCGCAGCTGGCCCCGGGGCCGGCCCACGCGGGGGGCAGGGGCACAGGAATGGCAGGACGCGCAGGGTCCGGCGCGCAGGCGCTGCACGCTGGGGGCCCAGCTGGCCGTGCCCAAGCAGGGAGCCGTGGGGTGGGGCCCCTCACCGGCCTGCCGCTGGGACGCAGCTGTTCTCTGCCGGGCCATGGGGCGGGGGCAGATTGTGTGTGCGGGGGGGGGGATCTGTGACCCCCCCTGAGCCGCGGCTCTCCCTGCAGCACTTGCAGGAATGCCACCTTCGCGTGCCCGGCTCCGGAGTGCCCGGCCTACGGGCCCTGGTCCGAGTGGAGCCCCTGCTCCGTCAGCTGCGGCGGGGGCAGCGCGCTCCGGCACCGCCCCTGCCAGGAGAGCGCCAGCGGGGCCCCCTGCTCGGCCGAGGCCATGGAGGAGATCGCGGAGTGCAACCGGCAGCCCTGCCCGGGTGAGTGCCAGCCCCACGGCCCTGCCCCCTGAGTGCCAGCCCCACGGCCCTTTCTGGGTGAGTGCCAGCCCCACGGCCCTGCCCCCTGAGTGCCAGCCCCACGGCCCTGCCCGGGTGAGTGCCAGCCCCACGGCCCTGCCCTCTGAGTGCCAGCCCCACGGCCCTTTCCGGGTGAGTGCCAGCTCCACGGCCCTGCCTGCCAGAGTGCCAGCCCCATGGCCCTGCCCAGGTGAGTCAGCCCCATGGCCATCTGTGCCCCCATGGCCCTGCCCACTCCTGCAGCTGCTGCCCCCATTGTAGCACCACAGCGTGAGCAGCCCCCCGGCGCAGCCTGGGACCCCCATCTCGCCCCACCCCGGTCGGTGCCTTCCCGGAGGCCTCCTCTCCCTGCAGAGCATGGGGGGGGCTGGCTGGGGCGGGTGGGAGGTCGGCCCCTCCCGGAGGGGGCCGCGCTGGGTGTGAGCCCCTGCCCCCAGCCTGACCCCTTGTGTCCTTGCAGCCGGCTGCCAGCTGAGCCCGTGGGCCGCCTGGAGCCCCTGCACTGCCAGCTGCGGGGGGGGCGTGTCGGAACGGCGCCGGAGCCTGCTGGCCCCCGGGGAGGGGGAGCCCGACCCCTGCCCCGCCCCACTGGTCCTGCACCGCGCCTGCAACACCCACAACTGCACCCCAGGTACGGGCGGGGCAGGGGGCACGGGCAGGCTGGGCACGGCCCCAGTGCGACGCCCAGGGCCAGAGGAGACAGCGGCGCCCCGGGGACTGCAGCCTGCAGGGGGGCAGAGCGCCCCAGGGGGCCTGGCAGGGACCCCCAGCTGCTGCAGGGGCAGGGCTCAGCCGGGGGCTGCCCCCAGACAGCGCAGCAATGGAGGGACGTGGCCCCCACGCGTGCTGGCTCCCCAGCTCCTGGGCGCGGCTTGCCGGGGAGAGGGGAGACTCTCGGGGTGCGGGCGCCCCAGCAGACAGTGTCCTGGGGGCTCCCGGCTCCCCCCCCCGTGACCTGCCCCTCTCCTGGCTCTGTGCAGAGTGCCCGGGGACCCAGGTGCACAGCGACTGCGCCAACGCCTGCCCCCAGGCCTGCGCCGACCTGCGCCCGGGCACCGAGTGTCTGCAGGAGGAGGAGTGTCAGTCCGGCTGCGCCTGCCCGCCCGGCCAGGTGGGTCTCTGGCCCGCTGCCCGCCCCCCCGGGGGCGCCTCTGCCGCCTGGTCTGAGCCGGCAGCCCTGCCTGCCCCGCGGGTCCCCGGCCTGGTCGCCGGCCACTCCTCTCCTGCCCTTGTGCGGGGAGGGGGGGTTCCCTGGCCTGGTCTCGGGGGGGGCAGGCGGGGGGATGGCCTGGTCTCAGGGGGGACCAGGCGGGTGGGTTCCCCTCCTCGGTCTCAGGGGGGATAAGCAGGGGGGTTCCCTGGCCTGGTCTCAAGGGGGGAGTCGGGGGGGTTCCCCTGCTTGGTCTCGGGGGGGAGGCAGGCGGGGGGTTCCCTGGCTCAGTTTCGGAGGGAGACGGGGGGGGGTTCCCCTGCTCGGTCTCGGGGGGACAGGTGGGGGGGTTCCCCAGCTCGGTCTCGGGGTGGGGGCAGGCGGGGGGTTCCGCGGCTGGTCCCGGGGGCAGCGGGCAGCGGCTGTGTGTGCTGCAGGTGCTGCAGGACGGGGGGTGCGTGCCCCCGGAGCGCTGCCGCTGCTCGCTGGTCCCCGCGCCCGACGTGCCCTGGGCATCCAACCTGTCACAGGAGGAGCGGGCGAGGGAGCACCCGCCCGGCACCACCATCCACCACCAGTGCAACAGTTGGTCAGTGCCCGGCCGGGGGCCTGCCGCGCTGCCTCGTGACCCCGTTCTCCCCCCACTCTGCCCCAGGGCGGCAGCACGGAGCCGGGGGGCGGCTGTGGGCACAGAACGGGCACTGTGGGAGCCTGGGCGGGGGGGGGGGGGGGTCCAGGAGCCTTGGTGGCTCTGGATCCGGCGGGACCAGAACTCCCCCCTCGCCAGGGGAGGGGCCAGCCGGTGGGGCCGACCCCCGGGCACTGGCACCAGGCACACAGCGCTCTGCCCCATGGCAAAACAACCCCAAGCAGGGACCGAGCCGTGTCTAGAGCTTGGGGTGGGGCTGGCAGCCAGGACGCCTGGGTTCTCTCCCGGCTCTGGGAGGGGAGTGGGGTCCAGTGGTGAGAGCAGGGGGGGCTGGGAGCCAGGACTCCTGGGTTTCATCCCCACTCTGCCACTGGCAGACGACTGGCAGGCCCGTTCCTCTCGGTGCCTCAGTTTCCCCAGCAGTTCCGTGGGGCGGGGGTGGGGGCCGGCCAGGCTGAGCTGAGTCTGGGCATGCAGGGCCGGGGCCCCGGGGGGCAGGGCCGGGGGGTGCAGGGCTGGCTTTCATCTCGCTCTCTTTGCAGTGTCTGTCACAGAGGCACCTTCAACTGCTCCCAGCGGGATTGCAATGGTAAGCGCCCCCCCCGCCCACGCCAGCCCCCCCGCCCCACTCCTGGCCCGCAGGCAGCTCCGCACCGTGCGTGGCGCCCTAGGCCCTGCCCCCGGGCGGGGAGACGACCCAGCTGAGCCTGGAGAGAGGCCTGGGTGGGGGTGGGCGCTGGGGGCGGCACTGGCAGCTCAGAGCTCACTGGGGGGGCTGGTGCTGTGGGGCAGAAGCTCTCTCCTCCCGCAGTGTCCCTGGGGCCCACGCAGCGTGCGCCGGGGGTGGCAGCCCGGCCCCTCCGAGCGCTCCTCGTGCAACAGGCGAGCACCCGCGTCTCAGCCCCCCGAATGCCCTGGGCGCGGCTCTGAGCCCCCGAATGCCCTGGGTGCAGTCCTGACCCCCCCGAACGCCCTGGGCATGGCTCTGAGCCCCCATTCCTCCTCCCCGCAGTGGACTGCGTCTGGGCCGCGTGGTCAGCCTGGGCCGCCTGCTCCGTGACGTGTGGGCCGGGCGAGCGGCTCTCCCAGCGGCACCGGCTGCAGCAGCGTCTGTACGACGGAGCCGAGTGCCTGGGCCCCTCGACGCGCCGCACGCCCTGCGTCCTGCCCGACTGCGGTGAGCCCCGGCCAGGGCACAGGCGGGAGTCGGGTTCTGGCAGGGCCCCTCGGTCCAGGGAGCGGGTCCCCGGGGGCCGCTGGGCGTTACGCTGTGGTGGGCAGAGGGGAGCCGCCCTCTGGGGCCCCCCGGGGCTGGGGCGGGGCTGCCCCGCTCGCTAGACCCGGGCAGGGAGGGGGCGGTGGGCGCACGGGCCCCAGGCCAGGAAGAGGGAGGGCGGGTTCGGGGCCCTTGGCCTGACGCGGCCGTGTCTGTGCCGCTGCTGCAGCCTGCCCCGAGGGGGAGCGTTGGCACGGCCCCGGCCCCACGGCGCCCTGTGAGCGGACCTGCCGGCAGATCTACGAGGAGCCCCGGCACAACTGCAGCGCGGGGGCCGCGCCGGGCTGCCTCTGCGAGGCCGGGCGCTACCGGAACAGCAGCGGGCACTGTGTCACCGCCGCCCACTGCGAGTGTGAGCACGGGGGCCAGCCGCGCCCGGTGAGTCTGCCCCAGCCCCAGCCCCGCGGCACGGCACAGACCGGGCGCCCCGCCCAGCCGGAGGGCCTGCCGTGCGGCCAGACCGGCGTGCTGAGCTGCATTGCCGGGCCCTGCCCCATAGGAGGGGCAGCCCCACAGCTCCTGCGTGCGGCGTTCCCGGCGGCACCCGCTCCTGGGCAGCGCACCCAGCGCGGTGCAGCGGATCCAGGGCTCGGCCCCTGGAAATCTGGGAGCCAGGGGCCCAGGGCTGCCCTGCTGGGTCGGGGGGAGTGGGGGTCGTCCCCACGGCATACAGGGCTCTCGGGTCAGCCCCACTGAGGCAGGGGGATCTGGGGAGGGGGAGGTCTGTGCCATGTGGCCGCGCTGGGCCAGGGAGCCAGGGCTGAGTCAGGGCAGCCGGAGCCTGGGGTCCCCCCGCGCGGCCGTGCCGGCTCCAACGCCTCTTCTCTCCCCAGCCGGGCGCTGCGTGGCAGGAGGGCTGTGAGCGCTGCCGCTGCCTGAACGGGAGGGCCACCTGCACGGCCGGCTGTCCCCCGCTCTCCTGCCTGGAGGTACGGCGCGTCCCGTCCCCGTCGGAGCCCCCCAGGGCTGGCCGGGCATCTGCTCCCCGCCCCCAGGCCGAGCCGCGATGCCCCCAAGGGCAGCCTGCCCGCCCACGGCCTCACGCCCCCTTCCAACCAGCCTGCGCCAGGGGCTGCCCAGCGACTGCTCCTGCTCCTGTCCCAGGGGCCCCTGGGGCACCGCCGAAGGAGCTGGCATGGGGGCTCTGAGCCCGGCCCGGGGCCGGCTCCTACACGAGGGACACGGCAGGAGCCGCCCCCGGCCATGGGGACGGGCGGGAGGGCCCGGCCTGGCTGCGGGAGAGGCCCCGGCTGCCCGCCCCTGACGCGCGCTCTCCCCCCAGGGCGAAGTGAAGGTCCAGGAGCCCGGCAGCTGCTGCCCGGTGTGCCGGAGGGAATCGTTTGGTACGGAGCCGACGGGCGCGCCTCGCACGGACAGGGGCTGGGGTGGCACGGCTGTGTTATGGGGGGCACAATGGGGGCGCGCTCCCCTCCGCCAGGGCTGGCCCCAGTGCCCCACGTGGCCCAAGGGGGGCGCTTTGCTGGCATTCAGAGGCGGCATTAAACTGTACCCCTGACCCTCAGCCGGATTTGCCAGGCACCCACCCGGGTGTCGTCCCAGTAGCCCCGGCCTCCTGGCCCCGTCTGTCCCCGTCTGCCCACAGGACGGTCCTGGGGCGACAGGCTGCCTGCGCTCAGCTGTGTGTCGACGCGCTGAGTTGTCAGCCAGCTGCCCTGGGCCACCCCAGCGGTGGCTGCCTGTTGGTGCTGGGTGGGAGGGCTCGAGAGCCGGGGGTGGGGGGCTGCTGTGACGCCCCCTCCCTCCTTTGCAGAGGAGCCGTCGTCCGTGTGCCAGCGCTACACCGAGGTGCGGAACATCAGCAAGGGGGGCTGCGTCCTGCCCGGCGTGGAGGTCAGCTACTGCAGCGGGCGCTGCGCCTCCCGCACCAACGTGCTCCCCGAGGTGAGCGAGCGAGCGCGGCCTGGCACCGCTGGCGCTGAGCACGGGGGGGCCCGGGGAGGGATTGCCGGAGCGGTGCTGCCCCCCAAGCGCTTCGGCAGCGTCCCGGCCTTGCCGGGCTGTGCCCGTCCAGGGCTGGTCCGTCGGTCGGGGCCGCCCCCTTCACTGCTGCGTGCTGGCTGCAGGCAGGTTCGGGCCCGGACAGCGCCCGTTCTGGGCCCCGCTCGCCCACGCCGCGTCGGACACTCCCCTCACCCGGCCTTGCAGCCGGGGATCCCACGCGGCCTCGCTGCAGAGCGGTAGATCAAAGACCCGCCTGGTGGCAGCCAGGATAAAAGGATCTGGCACAGGATCTGGGCCTCCATGACTTCCCTCCCCACCCCACAGCGCTGCTGACGTCCCTCGGTCCTAACCCACAGCCCCCCCGTTAGCCCAGGCCTGGCCCCTTCCCCCCGCCCTCCGCCCGCCCAGCGCCGCAGAGCTCCCCGCTGCGTGTCCCGCCTGCCAGCCGTGCCCGTCCCCCCGCAGGAGCCGTACCTGCAGACGCTGTGTGACTGCTGCAGCTACCACCTGGACCCGGTGAGCCCAGTGCGCATCCTGAGCCTGCCGTGCGCCGACGGGGAGGCGGAGCCGGTCGTGCTGCCTGTCATCCACAGCTGTGCGTGCACCAGCTGCCAGGGTGAGCAATGAGCAGCGTGCCCGGCTGGGCACGGGGCACATGGCCTGCAAAGGCAGAGGGCGGCGGCTGGGCCGGGGTGATCAGCTGCGTGGGCGGTGCAGCCCCGAAGGCGACTGTCCTGGGTGTGGGACGGCCTGGAGCTGGCGCCAGTGGAGGGCTCAGCCCGGCCTGTGGCTAGTGCATGGACTAGGACGCAGGGGCCAGGTGGGCGAGGGACAGAGCTGAGCTGTTAGAAGCAGGGCAGCAGCGCTCCAGTAGCCTGGCGCCCCTTCCTCGCCTCACACGGCCGCATGGACCAGTGGTCCCAGGACACGCGTCCAGGGGCGTGACCCGGGGTCTCGGCATTGCCCCAGGGCATGGCACGGGCAGGGATCCGTGTACCAGCCGACCCCCAGCACTGGGGCCGTGGCCCTGCACAAGGGGAAATGCGCACGCGTGCACTGGGCTAAAGGGGCCACGTACCCAGCGCTGCGGGACCCAGCCGGGGGTTTCGCACGGTAACGTCACCGCCAGCCCCGGCTGCGTCTCCCGGCTGCGCACCTCGCGCTGGGCAAAGCCGTGGCGTCCTGGTGCGTGGCCGGGCTGCAGCCGGCGGTTGCGGTGCCCCACAGCAGGGCAGCGCCAGGCAGGGGCACCTCACTGCCTCCACGCCCGGCGCAGGAGCACGGCACCGGGGGTGGCAGGGCCTCCACCCCGTCCTGGGCAGGGCCGCGCTTTCTCTGAACAGCCCCTTCCCGGGGCGCCCTCCCTGACCGGGCTTTTCTCTCTTCCTCGCCAGGTGGGGACTTCTCCGAGCGCTGACGGCCCGTGGGCTGGGCCCCCTCCCCGCGCTGTGACGGCGGCAGACGCGGGGCCAGGTCAGCGAGGTGTCTCGGCGCTTGGTAGCGCCGCACGGCCCATGAGCAGGGTCCCTGCCGCCCGCGTTGTCCAGCTGTAGCTAGTAATAAAGTGAACCAAGCCGGCACTGACGGGCCACTTCTCTACCTGGCTCCCGGGGGCTGCGGGGCGTTGTCCGGAGCACCGCCCCTCGCCGCGCCATGGCAGCATCGCCCCTCGCCGCGCCATGGCCCCGCACTCAGCTCCTGCCCGCCGGAGCCCTTTGCGGGCACAGAGCCTGGCTCGGCGAGCGGCTCTTGGCCGAGGCGAAGGTGCTGGGACCCGCTGGGCGCTGGGGGGCGGGAGGAGGCTGCGGGTGGCCCCAGCGAGGGCTGGGGGGCGGGAGGCCTTGCTGCCGGCGCAGGGCTCCTGGAGCAGGTTTCTCTCTCTGCCTCGCGCTGGCGGGACGTGTGATGCCTGGCCAAGGGGGGCTGCGGGGCCTGGCCGGGAGCAGGGAGCTGTAGTCTCAGGCTGAGCGCCGTTAGCAGCACCTGCAGCCCAGCGCCCGGCCCTGGGCCAGGAGACTCTGCCGGCCTGTTTTACAGATGGTCGATTTCCCTGTCACGGAGCCACCGCATCTGCTCTGTGCCCAGCCGGCAACCAGCCCTGGGAGGGGGCCGGGCCCCAGGGACCCTCAGTTCCACACGGGCAGGCCCGTGGCCGCCAGGACTCCGAGACACAGGGATCCCCGACTCTCCCCGCGGCCCCAGCGATCCCCATCTCTCCCCATGGCTCCCTGCAGCTGGGCTCACATGGGCCACCCGCTGCGGGGGCCCGTGGAGCAGTGGCACCGGGCCGGTCGTGGGGCTCCCCTCCATTGCTATGGGTCGGGTTCAGCCCCTCCTTTAACACCCAGCCACGCCACGCCCGCGAGGCACCGGACCACTCATCTCCAGCGCTGCCCAGAGCAGCCTGTGGCCCTGCTGCCCCCACGGGGCTGCCGTGTGCAGAGGGAAACTGAGGCACGCCATGGCATCATAATGCTCGTCCAGAAAAGCCCCCCCATCACAGCCCCCTCCTCCCCACCATGGCAGCGACTGGGGCAGCCGGGGGTGGCTGCTGCACGTGGCTTCCTGGCCAAGCGGGCTGGGGCCGGTTTAAGCCTCCCAGGCCAGTAACCCAGCATGGCTGGGCCTTGCTCTGCAGCGTCCCCCAGAGAGCTGCTGGCTGGCGACGCCGGTGTGCGGGGGGCAGACAGACCTTCCTCCACCCGCCCAGCCCGGCGGTCACTGACCCACAGCCTCCGGGGCCCGTGGGGAAGGGAGGCAGCCCCAGAGACGGGGCCCAGCATTGGGGGGGGGGGGGCGGCATCCAGGGGTGCCCAGCACGTTGGCGGGGGGGGGGGGGGGCCGCCCACCACCACCGAGAGAAGCTGCAGCGAGCCAGACGAGAAGAGCAAAGCTCGTCTGTCACCAGCAAAGGCTGGCCCAGTTCCCGCCCCCACCTCAGCGCTGATCTCCTGGGCCTGACACCCTAACCCCCCACTGCTGCTGTGCGCAGGACTTGGGGGGCAGGAGGGGGGTCCCTGGCCTGGATCTAGAGCGCGCTAGCTAGTCTGGGATCGGGACTGAGCCCTCCCTCCCCCCCCATCCCATGGGAATCGTTTCTTCATCCAGTGAGGCTGGAACTAGTGGAGCTGGGGACGTTCCCCCCCCGCGCCCAGCTTGACATAGGAATAACAAATCTCAGCTACCTGGTTTCCATCAGCAGCGCCCCCCCCCCCCCGACACCTGTGCCAGCCCCTCTGCCGTGCCAGCCCCCCCGCCTGTGATGCCAACAGCTCGGCGGGGTCCTGGCGGGGCAGCGCCTCACCTCAGCCCTGAGGAAGGCAAAGACAGAACCGGGTCTGGCTCCCTTGGACCTACGATAAACCCCGCCTGCCCCCTGGATTCCCAGGCCAAGGAGATGGGCTCAGCTAGGCCATTCCCCTGCCCCCCCGGCCTGGTTGGGGGTGTCAGCAGCGGGGCCGGGCTGGAGTGAGACAGCGCCCTCGGGCACCGGGCCCCTGGGACGCTGTCCCCATGGGGAGCCCAGCGGGGTGGTGTTGGGGGCACTGGAGGGCAGCCCCCCAGCGGAGCGGAGACACTCCCGGCGGCTGGCCGTGGGGCTGAGGCGCTGGCTGCCATGGGACGGGGCTGGGGCAGTGGCGGAGCGTGAAGAGGACGTGCCCTGAGTTTTAGGGGCTTGGCACAATGATGCTGGGCTCTGCAGGCGCCGGTTTGAAGCCCCCCCCAGCCTGTCATCCCGGACACACAGAGGCCTTGTCCCCCAGCCGGCCACGGCCCAGCATTTCAGCCCCTCGCTGGCCCTGCCTGCCCAGCCCCTTGCTCTCCTCAGCCTGCAGCAGCTGTTTGAAACCCAGCCCTGGGTGCTGGGCCCCGGCCAGGCCGCGGGAGCCATGGGCAGCACCTGCAGCCCCTGGGCTCGGCACAGCCAGAGCCGGGAGAGCGCCGGGACCGTTTGTGCCCGTCTGCCAGCCGGCCCCCCCCCCCCCCCACACACACACACACACACAATGCTCTGGTGTCCGAAGGCCTCCCGGGCTGAGTTCTGTTCGGACGGGAGCAAGTCGTTCACCAGACCAGGCTCAGCCCAGCTCCGCGGCCCTTTGTTCATCCAATGGGGGGGCGACGGTTCGTGCCCAGAGATTAACACTAGTCCAACCCCGGCCGGGCCGGCTGGGCTCAGCCCCGCGGTGTGTCCTCCTGCGAAAAGAAGAGGCCAGCCGGAGCGTATTCAGGGGACACGGCAACAGGCCGCGGGTCTTGTACCTGTAAGAATAGCAAAGGGTGCACGCGCGCACAGACACACACAGACACACACACACACAGTTCTGCGAGCGGGTGTGCTACACCAACCAGTCCGTTCACGCGTCGCTGCAGGCAGCCGTGTGCCTGTCTCCCTCCTTTGATGGAAAGGGACGGTCACGTAACTGCCTCACATTTATTCCGGACGCACCCGCGCTGGGACCCAGCGACAGCTCCAGGCGCCCACCTGAGCCCGGGCGAAGGATCCTCTCGTTGCAGCCCAGGCTCGGCACGGCAGCCCCGCACTGACGCGCAGCCGGCGCCCGCTGGAAGGAGGGGTGACAAATTCCGTGTGTTCCCTGCCAGGACAGAGCGCCGGGGGCAGGGGCCACTGGGGGGAACGCTGCCAGAGTCTGCACCAGACCCAACATGCCCTCAGCTGGTCAAAGGAACCACTGTTATTTGGAACCCCCAAATCCCTACAGTGCGGTGCAGGGCCAAATGCAATATCTCAGCCCAGCCCCGCTCCCCAGCACTCGTGCGTTAGATCCTGGCCAAGTCTTTTACCCCCCACAAAACAAAGACTGGCCCGACTCCTGGCTGTAGGTGCTCCAAGACCCCAGCCTGTTCACCTGACACCAGCAGAGCAACCTTCCCCCTCCCCATCTGGGAGGTATCACGAAAACATCCAAGCTAATGTAATTAACTTTTATCAGACCCAGCCGGCTTGAGTCCCTTTTCTCCGTCCCGTCCCTTGAGCTTGTAACTGTGCTTTGGGCCCCCCACCCACATGGGTGAAATTTCCAGAGGCTTCCTGGGTGTGACAGGAGGCATTTTTCATAGGACGCTGTTAGCAAAGCCAAGCAGCACTTTTACTTCAGTGAGGACATCTATCCGCAGGACCCCTTTCTCTTCCAAATCCATTAAACTTGATTATGGCCCTTTATTTCTCCTCTTCGCTACCTGAGAAAGGATGTTTCTGCAAATACAATTACAGTCCTCATTGATCCTTTTCTGCTTCACGCAGTACTCCACACAACCATGTTAGTGGTACAACAAACAACACAAAACACAAGCTTCACTGCATCAGTAGATCCATGGTTTTGTTCTTTCGCTGTTTTGCTGGCGCCAGCTTTTCCTGAAGTTCTGAAAAACAAAAAGAACATTTTTCTACCTCCTTGGGGGGGAGGAAGGAGGGGGCAGATCATTGCTTAACACACCCCTTTCTTTAACAGATCTCCTTTGATTGCAGGCAAAACCGAGGAAATACCCCCATCTTTTCCCGTGTTTTTGTTCTCTAGGCAGGCCAGGTTTGTAATGTTTTCTACCTTACTTTCTTGAAGGGTTAAACTCTGACCCTTTTGGTTTCACGTAGTTTATTTGCTGCCCAGAGATGTCCATTATCTGCAGCTCCTCTGTGCTGCTTGGTTCTGGCCATGGCCACGTTTTTTTTTTTTTGGTCCTTAAAAGATATTGAACTTTATAAAGTGTGGCAGTACCAAAGGGTTAAATGCTAAAAAAAAACCCAATTCATCTGACACCTACAAAGCCGGGTTTTGGTTTAGGTCCTTAGAACCTTACAGATTTACACAATCTATTTGCACACAAAAATTCTCTTTTTCCCTTGCACTGCTTGTGACCCGTCCCGTGCCCAGGCAGCCACCTGAGAATGCCAAGGGCAGGGCAGGCTGCAAACGGAGAGCAGATTCTCCCAGCGCTGGTGGGTGGCACTGAAGCCAGACTTCCCAACCAGCCACAAACTGCACTCCTGATTACCCCACACTGGTTATCAAGAAGCCAGTCCACAAATGCCCACAGCCCCCTTTACTGCATTTCAGCTCCAGGCTCCCAAATCAGCACTAGGTCCAGTAAAGAGACCAGTTACTAGAACTCTCTGCTCTTTGCTAAAAAGGTTCTCTCTGACCCCAAGGGGTCAGCCACAGCACCAGAGCAATGTAAGTTTGGATCTTACCTAAAATCCCACGCTGCCAGCCAATCCTTTAATAACAAAACTAAAGGTTTATTGTAAAAAGAAAGAAATAAACCATGAGAGAAATGTTAAAGGGTTAAAGAAAATCAGATACATACAGATGATTCAAAGTCCACGTACATCAAGTTTCTGGGAGAAATGTGGAGTTGCAGCTTGTACAGTTCCTCTGGTTCACAACCAGTACCTGGATGGGTCTAAGTCCTTCGGTTCAGTTGCAAGTGAATTGATCCAGAGGCAGGTGTGTGTCTGCAGTTGGACAGGAACATAGACAAAATGGATCCTGTGGCTTGGCCTTACCTATCCCCTGTCCCTGGCCATGCTGTTTTGTGAAATGTTACAAGAACTAAAATGGAGTCCAGAGTCACATGGGCCAATCCTGGTGACTCTTCAGCTCTGCCTTTCGTTCCTTCCTGGGCCCTTTGCTTCTGTAAAGGTTTTGATGGGCCATTAAGCAGGCTATTGTCCTGCCGCCTCTGTCTGGGTGTGTCTTACACAGCGTAGTTTGAAACACAGGTACATCAGATATGTCCATAACTCCCATTACAGATACAACACATGAACGCAAGTATTGCCATCTTCCTCCGCACATTGCATCCTTCCTAGCAGTACCTGACACGGCCTATCTGACATGATCGTTATGATTTTGACATGTTAATGTTACACAATACAGTAAACGTCCCCTCTCTCCCCCTTCAAGCCAGCCCGCGTGACACCCCAACATGAGACTGGTGTAGAAGGGAGCAATCAGAGCACCTGAATACACCTCAGGGGCCCCCTGCTCCAGACAGCGTGACACTGCTCCAATCACTTTCACGCTGCTGGACACAAATTACATTCCCTCTTATACAGCTGGAGGCAGTTAAGTTCCAGTGCAAACCCCCTTTTCCCTTTTAGTGATTTTAACTCAATGATCCATAGTCGACCGATTTCCATCAGGATTCACAGACCAGTTCTTTGGGAAAAGGGCCCATTTTCCCCCTTCAGACTGGCTGCAAGGAAACCAGGAATTCTTCTCCTGTAACACTTCCCACCCTTTCAGCTGCTCAATTCTCTTCAACTTTCATCGTATGAATTTTAACAAAGCTTACTTTTAACTGCGTCTCTTTTCCTTTAAATCACTTGCTTTTGCCTTCCTTGACTGTGTCTTCGTGATTACGTTATTCTTCGCTGCCGTCGCTTTCCACATTTCAGTGGCGACATGGTTTGTAATCTTACACGTCCCATTCTCCTCCTCCAGGTGCTGTGCTCTGTCAGCCACTGGTTTTACTGGAGGCTGAGTCTCAAGTCATTCCTATTCATTTCTTAAGGTGGAGTATTGTGCTTGTAAAACCTGAGCCAC
>NW_027132948.1:0-5357 GCF_026122565.2 Emydura macquarii macquarii
TAACCATGTTTATAAAGCATGTGTCTGTAGCACACACCTCTGGGAAATCTGGCATCTCTATGCTCAGTGTAAAAACTGTCCTAATAACACACCAACAAGTGTTGGGAAAGAAACAGATCTGACACTCTAGAGACTGCAGGTGTGTGGCTAGGAAACCAACACCACGTGCTGCCCTCGTCTCTCCTCTGGACAGGGCAGCCTTCCTGAACCTGTCAGTGAGCAGCTAAGACATCCCGTGACACATTGTCTGAACTTACCCGATCTGGAGCTCCAGAGAGTCCGTGGGCGAGGGGGTCACTCTGAAGAAGCTGTGTCATCACATCCTGTCTTCACTTTTGGCTGGTGAACTCTCCCCAATGGACATGTCCAGGGAATGGTTAAATAGCGCTCAAGATCCATGTGCCATGAAACCAATCACCACCTCCTCTGCTTGGATCCCCTCAATGGACTGGACGTAGGCGTGGCTGGGATCCCCTCCATGGATTGGACGCAGGCGTGGCTGGGATCCCCTCCATGGACTGGACGTAGGCGTGGCAGGGATCCCCTCCATGGATTGGACACAGGCATGGCTGGCCATCTCTCTGGAAGCCAAGATTCTGATGTTGGAAAATGCTCCAAAACCTGTGGTGCCAATGCAAAGCGATGTTGGTATCAGTGTGCAATGTACAGCAAAGCGTAGCACTTCCCTCAAGGGAGCCCCCCAGATGCCTTTAGAAACTAACACAGCGCCATCAGCTACAGCCATTGGATAGTATTTCCCAGCTGTTTGCAGCAGTAAATCCTGGCACTGTTCCCCTGAGCAGAGCTGACATGAAATTCACACCATGGCTGTGCTATTCCCTCCCCCTCACCTTAGGAGAGCAGCTCTGGTGCCTGCTGCCCAGCCGCGTGTGGGCGTGTAACACCCTCTCACCAAAGGCATGGCCAGTAAACATCTAGGCTGTGAGCTGTGTCCATGCTCAGCTGGTTTCTTATGAATGAAGCCAGGGCAGGGCACTGGACCCTCCCTCTGCCTGTAAATACAAACTCCCCTGAGTGCCTGGGGTGTCCTCAGCACGGCCAGGGCAGTGAGTGGGACCAGTTTAATTTCCTCATTAAAGGGCCGTAGTTGAAGCCAAGGATCGCGAGCTGTGTTTAAGGCTTGATCTGGCACTTAGTGAAGTTGGTGGGAAACTCCTGTGACTTGAGGGTTCGGGCTCCGCCCCTGCTAGAATTCCCTGGGCAGTGAGGGCAGGCCTGAGCAGCTAGCAAATTGCCTAGGTCCCATTTTCAAAAGTGACTTAAGTGCATAGGGTGAGTATGTTAAAGGTATTTAGGTACCTAAATGTACAGATAGGCGCCTAACCGGATTTTCAAAGGCACCTAACTGCCAAACTCCCATTCATTTCAATGCTTTTGCAAATCTGCCCTTAGGATGCTACGTCCTGCTGTCTTTCCTTTGACCGTAGACTCTTAGTCACTTCTGAAAATACCCAACATACTTTTTTCAGTTTTTCAGTCCATTCATCAATCTGTGGCAGTTCCAGGCCCCAATTAATAACCACTGAGCAAAGGCAGTTAATCTCTTGCCACACCTTTTCCTCAATGAAGTAGCTTTAAAAACCAGCACCCACCAATGGGTGCAAGCAGCCAGCTCTTTATCGCACATGCTCACTCGCTCTCTCTGATTCCTTCACTCTCAGACCTGCGTTGTACATGCCTGAACATTTTGGAGAGCCATTCTCCCCTCTGTGTTGTGTGCACTGGTCAGCCCCACCAATAGTAATCTGAGATTCTTATCACGCCATGTACAGTTATGTTGGGATGGTGGAAAAAGTAGGTGTGGGGATGTTAATTGCTTTATGTGAAGGTTAAGAAACCATCCTTCTTTAACACTCATACATAGCGCAGCCACCCTCTGCTCCCTTATTCCCGCCCGTAGGAAGAGGCTGTGTGTGACTAGCCATCCAGCCATCCATCCATCCACCCAGCCACCCGTGTCACTCTTGTTGTGAGTGGTGGCAGCACAGTGGGATCTGACAAATATGGGGCATTGACACAAAGGTGTCCCTTTGCTGCCTTGTCCCCATGACTGTATGAGAATCAGTGTCCAGGGTGTTCTTTGACTGGCTGACCCAGCACTGCTCAGGGAGTTCGTGACAAACACTCTCCATGGTGTGATTCCCAGCCATACACACTGTGTGCTGCTGTGTGGGATGGGTGGGACAGACTTCAGAAGGCCCTTCAGAGTATCCAGTCTCACCTGCAACATGACACTGATCCCCCAGTACAACTGAGGGGTTATTAACGGGACACAAACTGTCTGGTCTCCCCTGTGAAGACCCAAAGTGTGAGACACGCCGGAAACAAGAAAAGCCTGCGTGATCCCAGAGAATCCAGATCGTTACTGAAGTTCTGATGTCATCTGAAAAGCAGCTTGGATCTGATTGACTTTACACACTTACACAGAGCGTCAGACTAGATGCAAGGGTCACTGCCTGCCCCTCTGCCTGAAACACAGCAGCTGTTCAGGGATCAGCAACACTCGTGTAAATGAGGAAGATTTCCACATGTAACTGAACCTGCTGGGAGGGCAGGCTGGGCGGGTAAAGAGTGGTCAACCCTGTTGGTGTTAAACATCCTATCAAAGAGCACTCTGCCAAAGAGCACCATTGTGTCTCTACCGACCAGCAGTAGCCAGGAGCGCTGGTTACAGCATATCCCAGGTAACTGCTTTCAGCAGCGCGGCGCCCTCAGTCTATGGGCCACATTTGGACTTTGAGTGATGATCTGGTCAGCAAATCGCCTCATTGATTCCAGTGAGGCTTCTTGGAGAATGAATAATGCTCAGGGAGATGAAGGGAGCCAGAATCTGCCCCTTGTGTGGGCAGAGGTTGACTCGTTCTAACTCATAGAGCAGATTGCTACCTGTGGGACTAGCATCCCCCCGGAGCCCAGTCCTGCTGGTCTGTTGGGAGGTGTCAGGATCACAGCAGAAGCAGAGCTGGCTGCAGACCCACAGGGTTTGCATTACGCTGTCATGCAGCCCGTTGTCACCCAGTGATTCCCTAACACAACGTGTGCTCTGGAGACAGGTTTGTGCAGCAGCAATTCTCACACCTCACCAAAGGCTGCCTGAGAGCCAGAGTTACCAGTCTTAGGGGAGAACATTCCCAGCTTGGGTACGGATCCCTCTCCGACATCTCTCTCCCTCCCCTGATCTCCCTGATGTTACACTTTAAGTAGCATCACTTCTCATTAGCTTGTCTAAAACCCCAAAGCCAAAGAGATCCTTCATAAAAAGAGAACCACATTGGCTGATGAAAGGTAAGTTTATTTCATTGGAAGATAAGGTTAATATTGCAATTAATACACGAGGTGTAAAAGAGACAGAGGAAGTTAAACTCTTCACAGACACAGCGATAGCTGAATGTTTCTGGTTTTATTAACATGGTAAAAAGGCTGCATCAGAAACTAAAGCAGGAAGGACATTTCCAGGGATAGCAGAGGGGTGAGAGCAGTGGGAACATGGGAATAAGGACATGTGTCATATGGATCGGCAAAATCCCCACCATGAAACAGGAAGCAGAGCTGCTGGAAATCAGCATTATAGTGATGCTACAGACCAATCCCGGCTCCACTGGGGAACTCTCTGCTGACAGACACAGGGACCGGCTGAGCCCCCTCACGGTCCGAGGGCTAAGAACACTCTGAGCTCTTCAGGGACTTCTCGAAGTTCTTCCCATCGTGTGTCACCCAACAGGTGTAGGACTCGTGTTTCTTCCAGTCTGCTGCATTCAGAGACAGGTAGCTGCTGGCCATGAACTTGTTGTCACTCTGTTTGGATGGCTTGGTGGTCTCCACTCCAGTCGAGATCGATTGGCCATCAGCTTGCCAGGTCACTTGGACTGACCCTGGGTAAAAGCTGTTCAACAGACACACCAGTGTGGCTTTGCTCTTTGTTTGCATCTCTTCCGCGGATGGAGGGAACAGGTGCACAGTGGGAGATGCCTTTGGCTGACCTACAAGACAATGAGATTCAGTGTTAGAAAGCAAAAAAAAAAAAAAAAAAAAAATCCAGAAAATTCCAGTGTGGAATATAAAAATTCCAGATCTTTACAATGTAACAAATCCAATCTCCAATCTCTGAGAAGCGTTGCAGACAGGTAATTAGTTGAGATGTAAGGTGTTCTTATTATTAAGGCAGAGGATTGGGAATGGTTATTATTTTGGGGCTATTTCGTACTGTCTAAGCTGAGCGTTTAATTTGTGTGTTTAGGGTTTGGGGGCTGCTTCACTAGAGGCACAGGGGAATGAAATGAAAAAATGATGGAAAAAAATTTCCTAATGAAAAAAATGCTGTGAAAGGTAATTACAAAGACAGCAATGGGCTGCGAAGGAGAGGAGAGGAGAGCTGCACACGTTGAACAGTGTGTTACAGACAGTACTGTAGCAGTCGGTGCAGTTTGGATAGTGAGAGAGAGGAGCTCATTTCTGAACCATCCTATGGAATTCGATAGCAGGGATAAAGTCTCTGTTCTCCAAGTGGGTCAGCTGTGGAATTATTCGTGTCTGAGATCTCAGTTAGCTCAGCTGGTGGGTCTCTGTGTTCAGGGTCAGATTGTCTGGGTGACAGACAACCTCCCACCACACCCTGGTTGCCTGTTCCTATTACTGAACAGCCTCGTTACCACACAAGCTTGTTGCAGAAGAGTTCCAGAGGGGTAGCCGTGTTAGTCTGTATACAGCAAAAACAACGAGACTTCTGTAGCACTTTAAAGACTGCAGACAAAGTCTTTACCATGAAGCTTATGTCTGCAGAAATAAAATTTGTTAGTCTTCAAAGTGCTACAGGACTCTCGTTGTTCTTGTTGCCGAAACATTTTTCAGAAGCTGCAATGTGAAGACTCCATTTATCAGCCCAATTCCTGCTAAAGAACCTGACCCCCGGGCTGTCTGGGGAGTGCTTTGCTAGGTTGGGGGTCAAGACAAGAGGGAAAGGACGTTGCAAAATACCACAATGGGGGTTGTTTTCATGGGGAGTCCAGAGCAGATTCCCCTGGCCCTAGCCTGGTGTTGACTATGTCATTACATGCAGACAGGGAGCCAATAAAGGCACTACCTGCTTAGGAACGGGCACAAAATTGGGGGGATTTTTAACCCTTGGTAACATTTATGCACCTGCCTTGTTGCTGGGGCCATATTGAGATGCCTTTCCTTGCACCGGGTTGCATCTTACTCCACAAGCCGCCGGTCCCATTGATATTAGTGGGACCGTTTGAAGAGCAAGGTGCTACCGGCTTCAGTGGGGTTACTGCAGTCTTGCCATGAATTATTTCATGATCTATACAGGTCAGAGCAGCCAGCACTGTTGTTTG
>NW_027132949.1:0-5478 GCF_026122565.2 Emydura macquarii macquarii
CCATGGCAGGAATCCCTATGCCAGCTGAAATGAAGAGTATATGGATATTAATCTGCCCTCCTTAATTATTTATTTCCACTCTTAAACCCTCAGATTCTTTTTTACTATGAAGTTCCCTGATTTTACAAAAGTTTTAATTTTATTTCAGTGTAAGTTTTCTGTTGATAAATTTAATGATTAACTATAATTTCTCTTTCTACATGTTTTAACTGTAATTATTAATGTCATCAACAGAAGGAGGCACTTTCCTCTGAGTTGGCTCCTGGGTTGGGTAATGGGTTCAGAAGCCACGGTTATCCATCAAAGTGAAGAATGTTTAAAAGGACAACCAGAATTAAAATATAACCAAACAAACCATAAACAAACCCACTATTAATTATATATACAATTATTCACACACACAGCTGCATGCACAGATACACAGAGCATGTTAAACGAACATCAAGATGGCAAAATCTTGGATTCAAATGTTAGGATATAGCAGAATTAAAGTTCCCTGTGCATTCTAAATTTGGCTCCTTTGTATCTATGCATTATGATATAGTTTTTAATACCATGATCATATATTATTGTCCCCTGCCACAAAAAGGACCATTCCACTGCCTTACCCATGAGACCAGACTTTCTCTTCCTGGTTCTCTACACATCTTCCAGCTTCTGCAAGAAATGAGGCCAGGGTCCTGCAGGCAACAGCCTCCTTCATTGCACAACGCAGATACATCCCCAGAGCTGGTGTATCCAGTGCACTGAATGAGGCAAGAGTCCTGGGGGAAAAATAGCATGTGATCATTCAACCCTGGTCTACACTTACCTGGAGATTCAGCTGCAGTTGACGGGAGTTACGCAAACTATGCAGAGTAGCTTGCGTAACTCACATCAACTGCTCTGCTTCCCTTCTGCGCTCTGTCTACACTGCGCTGTGCCATTCCCGTCGACGCAGCGCTATGCTACTTGAGGGGGTGGTTTACCAGTGTCGACTTCCTGATCGATTGAGCGGGTCTACACTGACCACTCAATCGATCCAGAAAGATCGATCTGGCAACGGTGAATTTGCTGCCGTCAGTATAGACATGGCTTCAGTTAAAGACTGTGCTATAATGCCTGTGCACAAAGGAGCCCAATTAAGGTTGCTCTGTCTCTTTGCCCAACCTATCTCAGATGTAACCCCGCACTCCAGCTCCTTCTCAGATGTGACTCCCCTCCCTTTTCCTCCATTCTCCATTCCAGTTCTCTGTTCCCTGTACCGGTTCCCACTCCCAGTCTCCTTGAAAGGCCTTGACAAGGAAGTGTCAAGCCACCTCAATAGTAGATGATGCAACCAGCTTTATCTAGAGAGAAAGAGAGAGGGAGGAGGGGAAAGGCGGGTGGGACTGCCAGCACTTTAGATAGAATTGAATGATGTATTAAATACTATCAAAAGTGGGTGAGCAGATTCTCTTTTGAAAATTGATTTCTGCCATTTTTATATTGCAGGGAGCAACTTTTCCCACACTTGTTTCACATAAATCCTGATGTGATATTTTTTCATAGAATAAAAGTATACTGTTTATTATTACAGTTTCCAAACTGTGAGCTTTTTGTTTCAGATTCCTTTTTCCCAAGAATATCTCCCTGCATGGTGGCTTGGAGTGTGACTCTGGTGATTTTGTTGATGTTCATCAGCCTTACTCTTATTCTGTTCAAATTAAAAGGTGAAGCTTGAATGGGGGAAAATACAGTGTAATCAGAATGAGATTTTCTCTTTAGAAAAGACCGTTTAGATTTTCTACATGAGAAAGTTACACCAGCTTAAGACGTGAATTTAAATTGATTTTGTTAAACCAGAGCAAATCCCTGTGTGGACACATGAGTTTTAGAAGAGCTTACTTCAGTTTAGTTTGCCCTGTTCCTATTCAGCTTAAAAAAGCCCTAAAACTAGGTTTGCACTAGTTTAATTAGACTTTCAGTGGGGCCTGATGGAATTAGGTTCCCAACTCCCATTGAAATACAATGTGCTTTGGCTCTTAACGCCCCTACGCTTCTATGCAAATCTCTGTGTTAAGGGGTTTTTGATGTTTAATTCTACATATTCAAAAGATTATTGCGGCATTAATGAACAGCTTATTACTGTTGGTGTGGCAAGCTCTATCAGGTAGTTTTTTGTTTTTAACGTGTAAGCAAATCTTCAGACTTCGGGAAGACAGGCTATGTTTTTGTTGTTAGTTTTGGGCTCTACCAAGTATCCGGAAGAGGGGGCTGAACAGGAAACAGGAGAGTTTGCTCATTGTCTTGATCTCAGGTTAGAGACAATTCTTGAGGAATCAATTCTTGAGGTTATTTAGGAAGCAAATATCCACAGGATTTGTGCTATGCCCCAGCTTTTAAACAGATTCTCGGAGGAAGCTTTCAGCCTGCCACAACTCCAAGAGGTCTCATTCTTCCTTCAGAGTAGGTCCCACAGTCTCACCACCTTCTTAAATGAGCCTCTGGGCTCCAGCACTCCTGTTTTCACAATAAGAACTCTGCCCAGTGAGTCCATACTGAGACAGATTACTGAACAGAGGCTTGTATGCTCTTCAGGGACTAATGCACCCCAAGAAGTATTTGCAGTGACACCAAATACCCTTTTCAAAACAAAGTAGGATTTATTAGTCAACGGGCATCAATTCTTGGAGCTCCCTCTAACCAAGCCTTGGTGTTAGGTGAAGTTCCTGAATGAAGTAATTGCCTGTGTGCCGTTTGTGATGAGCTCTGTTCTAGGACATGTCCATATGTGCAAATAAATCAAATTACACTTAGAATGTACCCAGAATGTGTCACTGATTTCTTCTCCACTGGGAACCCTACCTGTAAGTCCCTGGAGAGCTGCAATGGCTTGGTAGAGGGGCAACATTATTATTACACAAGGATTCATAATGAAAATATTCTTTTAAACCTAGATTCACTGAAAAAGTCCTTTTTATTTGTTTTCTTTTTTAGGAAAACATCTGGACACTATCAGTAAGTTCCATTTTTCTTCTGGTAGAATCAATGTTAAGCTATGAAAGTTTTTTGAATGAATGTGACAATGTCAACTTGAAAATAACAAGAAGTACCACTAATACAAATAGCATAACTTGTTATGTTGGTAATGGGCAGGAAGTCAGTACTGTACTTGTGTCTACAGTGAGGCAGCATGGAGTGGGTGACCAGAGGGACTGTGTACTTGATGCCCATGGCAGAAATGGTTCCAGGCCAGCTCCATATAAACAACTACTGAGATGGGCTGGTGGCAGCCCAGGATCGAAGTGAGGATGTGGCCACTAGGGTCAGAATTATATGCACCGAGTGCCAACAGTCCCGGCATGTAGGCGATGCATCTGAGTTACAGTTGTGACCTTTCATCCAGCTCAAGGCTGGAATAAGGCCATTGAGAGACTTCTGAGCTGCCTTCTGCCTTTCCTTATAGAGCTGCACCAGGCTAGCTTCAGCCATGTAAAAAGCCTCCCTGGTGCAAGTCACTTATTCTTAGTTCAACCCCTAGGATTGTAGTGTTGCAAAACAGTGCACGCAGTGTAGACAGGCCTAAATGATCAATGATTGGGGGGGCAGGCAATGGTTAATCTCAACCCATGAGAAGCTTTTACAGGATGTTTTTTTATTTTTGTTTATTATTTAGGTAAACTTCACACAGAGCTGGGTAAGGGCATTTTTTGTTTTGTTTCTCTCTAATTCAGTCTTTTCTGTGATATTGAATCCTATTAATACTGCATTTGTCACTGCTTTTGATACTGCTTCATTCTCATCCTTATCTATATGTTTGCTTTCAGAGTGAGAAGATCCCTTGGTGATGCAGGTAATGACAACTCGTATTTAATCAATGGGAGATCCTGCACCTTTCACTGTACAAAAAATAAGAAGAAAAGTGTAATATGATATTTTCCCTGTTCAGAGAAGAGAGGGCCTTGAGATTCAAAGGAAAGAGAGGAATGGATCACGGCAATACACCCTCATTGCACACTGCTCCCATAATTCTGGAAACAATCCCTGCTCTGAGTGACTGAGAGTTATTGTTTCTTAGGATCCCAGCCCTAGTGTCAGTTAGCGGAATAAGAGTGAGCAGACCCAAGAGTTCAAACCAAGGAGTAACTCCTAATCTGTATTCAACGTCCGCTTCTTTCTCTTCTCCCCTTTTAACTCTCTCCATCAAATCCCAACTTTCTGCTCTTTTTAACCATCTTTTCCTCCATGAATTCATTTCCAAACCCTCTTTCTCCTCCCTCCAACACTAACTTCCTTCTCTTGTAGAAGTTCCTTTCTTGTAAATCAAAATCCCAATTTTAAAAATGAAATCTGGAGTGCTAATTCTCTTTGTCTGGCTTTGATGACTAGCTGCAGAATTTTAATTAGGGTTATATAGTATCTTGTCATTCTCTACAAATCTCAGATATGTGGTAGGATGGAGCAGGCATCATGCTGGCATCAACAAGACATCCAAGCTCAAAGATTTTAAAATTAAGGGAGGAGGGCACATTAGGGAAAAGATCATTGTAACTATGTGAATTATGTGAGGGAAATCTCTGGGGCTTCCCTATGATTACGAGGTCTCTAGTCCCCTTCATAGGGGAGAAGTGGAGGAGAAACATTCTGAGTCTCAGGCTCAGCTCAGCAAATTTTCTTCTTCTGTCATTTGTGTAGGGAGTGACTCTATTGTACATGTTGGTGAGATTCAGAGCTGTCACCTCATTCAGAGCTGAGTAAACTTAGAGAAAAGAGATTTCTGATCCAGTTTCCAGCTAGGGCAGATTCTGTCCATCAAACCTCCCAGGGCTCAGCCTCTGCCTCTAACGCTCTGATTCTCTCTCCCCAGTGAATGTGACCCTTGA
Organism: Emydura macquarii macquarii; assembly: GCF_026122565.2. Classification (NCBI taxonomy): domain Eukaryota; kingdom Metazoa; phylum Chordata; order Testudines; family Chelidae; genus Emydura; species Emydura macquarii. Next base: position 4,845 of record NW_027132949.1, read on the forward strand.
TCCAGACACGGATCATCCCCAGCTCGTCCTGTCTGAGGATGGGAAAAGTGTGAGATGGGCAGACACACGGCAGGATCTGCCCGACAACCCTGAGAGAGATTTGACTCTGTGCGCTGTGTGCTGGGCTGTGAGGGCTTCAGCACCTCGGGAGACATTGCTGGGAGGTGGAGGTGGAGGGTTTGGGATATTGGGCTGTGGGGTGGCCAGAGAGTCTGTGAGTAGGAAGGGAGAGATCAGCCTTAGCCCTGAGGGGGGTTCTGGGGTGTGGAGCAGTGGCGGGGTCAGTTCCAGGCTCTCACCTCCCTGAGACCCCCCTGCCCCTGCGCCAGGTCCCCAGCAGGTGTGTCCGGGTGTGTCTGGACTGTGACTGGGGGCAGGTGACATTTTTCGATGCTGGTGACCAGGCCCCGATCTTCATTTTCCCGCCGGCCTCTGTCCCTGGGGGGAGAATCCGCCCCTGGCTCTGGGTGTGGCTGGGATCCCGACTCAGACTGTGTCCCTGAGACACTGGGGACCCTCTCTAGCCTCACACACCCTAGTCTCTGTGACCATGGAAGACTCCCATCTAACCAGCCCCCTGGTCCCTCATCTCTATGATCCCTGGAAGCTCCTCCCCCTCCCTGCAGCACCAGGG
>NW_027132950.1:0-53345 GCF_026122565.2 Emydura macquarii macquarii
TATGACTGAGGTTTCTGGGCAATGCCACAAAACAACAAATGATGGCAGCAGGGCAGATAGCTTTCCACCATCCTCCCCCGCCCCCCCCATGAGAAAGGCCCATCTTGTTGACCCTGTTTTTCCTGAAAGAGTCTATGGGGCAGTTGAAGAAATGGGGAGGAGGGCCTGGGGGGAGGGGGGGAGGAAACCCAAGAAAACGAGAGGGGAAGGAATTATTATTGGGGTCCCTGCCCTGAACTGCTCACACTCTGAGGCCGGCTCTACACACAGGTTTTGCTCTGATTTCACTATTTCAGTTCGGGGATGGGACTTGATTTTTCGTTTGTTTCCTTTTGCCAAACTAGCACCAGTGCAGTTATTTGGGTACCCGGTGCATGACACCAGGACAGCTCACTGCTGTAAACGCAGGGGAAGGATCTGTGCCGCTTTCACTGTCTCCACGGTAAGTGCTCGTACAGACTTAGCTGTGCTGGGTTCAAATTGTATAAAGTGGTACAAACACGGCGTGTCCACCAGTCCTAAGAGATCTATTCCACCTGTTTACACTTCGTTGTTAACACCTCGGCCTTGGCCACACACAAATTTACACCAGTTTAAGTTGAAGTGTGCATTTAAACTGGGTTAGTTAAACCAGTGCAAGAGGCTGTGTGGACACTCCCATCCCAGTCTAAGGTGGCTTTTTTCAGTTTAGCTGAAGTTGGTTAGGTTTGCCCACCTGTAGAGTTGCACCAGTATAACTAAATGGAAACCGGTTCAGTTCAACTGGTGCCAAGTCCCCTGTGGAGACTCTTATTCCAATATAACAGTGGCTTACCTGCCCCCCTACCCACCCAGTTTAGACTAAATTGTGGGGAATCAGTTTAAACTGACCTGAAGAAAGCCACTCTTCTTCCAAAATAAGAGGGTCCACAGAGGGGTTTGCACTGATTTAACTAAACCGGTTTAATTACATCAGAACGAGACTGTGTGTGGAAAAGGTCCTACTTAACCAAAGCACCGGTCTAGCAGCAGGAAGAGAAGCTGTCCTGGTAAAGATTCAGCAGCCCAAGGCCCTTCATTTGAGGACGGAGAATTCCCACCCAGGGCCTGGTGCTCCAAGGAGACCTCCAGCAACACAGGGAAGAGGAGACTTAGAATAAAACAAGCCGGGGAAAAACCCTTTGGGGCCTTCACTCTCCAGTAGGGAGCAGCAGAAATGGACACAAGCCCTATTTCCCACTCAGGTCACCTTTAGTGCAATGGGCACAGAGGGTTTTCTGCCAGTGAAGAGGGCCCAGCCAGGCACCGATGGAGCTGGTGCTGGATACAACCTCATTAAAAGGAGCCAGACCCTCCATGATCCCATTAACGTCCTTCTCCGCGCACACCTGACTCCACAGGCCCCAGGCCAAAGCTCTGCCCCACTGGAGTTACACCAGCCGTGGGTGTGACCCCCTGAGCTGAGGGCCTCCCGTTTCCTGGGTGCAGGGGCAATCACTGCCCCCCTTTAATTTCCTGCCCCAATGGGGCTGCACTGGGGCCAGCCTGCACTGGGGCCCAGCCCTGTGTGTGTCAAACCCAGCCTGTGACTGAGGTGCCGCAAGAAAACAATGCCGCGGCTTGAACCACTTCAAACAAACCCCCAGAGCCAGCCGCAGCCTCACCCAGCTGCACATGGGCTGCCGAGCTCCGGCCGGGGTGTCAGAGCTGCTGCTGCACCGAGCGCTGGGCACAGCCCTGCAATGCCAGAGTCACGTCCACACCAGGGAAAGCAGGAGCTGGCTACCCCTCCCCACCCCAGCGGGATCCCGAAGCGCTTTATCCGCCTGTTACAGGGGATCCCAGCAGCACAGCCGCAGCAGCTGTTCCAGGCCCTGCAACCGGAGTTTGTGCCCAAACTGAGACCCCCTTAACGCCAAGATCCTGGGCTCTCACCTCTCCCCCCGCACACATGGCAGGGAGCTGGGAGGTTACACGTCTCCCTGAGCTGACACCTGTACACACTCGTCTCCACCACAGACAGGACCCAGCTGCCCGCGGGTGTGGCTGACACAGCTCAGCGGTAGGTAGCCAAGGACAAGCCACGCTCAGGCACTGCAGACACGGGTTAAAACCAGCACAACACCCCTGGGCACCAGTGACCCTGGGTGAGCTCCCAGATGCCCTTTCCCCTCCCTCACTTGTGTCTGTCAGGGGTGGGGGGAGGGTTAATTTGCTCCCTCTCCCCAGCTCCCAGCCTGTGCCCTGCACACTCCAGTCGTAGCCCAAAGCCCAGGCCCGTCCTGTGCCCCTGGGGGATGGAGCAGCCTGGGCAGCGCCTGGCACGGGGATCCCCCCCAGCTTGTGAGCAGCGGCAGGGAATAGGCGCCCACAGGCCATATCCAGCCCCAGCCGCTTCTGAACAGACTCCAGGGTAGTGCAGGGCTGGGGGGCATGTGCAGCGCCGGGCACCACGGGACCGCACCCCTCGCCGGTGATTACGGCCCGGTGCTGAGCGCAGAGCCCAGCATGACCCCCCACCCCGGCTGGGTCAGAGCCAGGGTCCGTCCAGCCCCGCGCCCCATCTGCCCCCCCGCGGGTCCGACCCCCCCGTACTCACCACAACGGGCCCCCGACAGGGCCACTGCCCCCAGCAGCAGGAGACGCAGGGCCAGCGCCATAACGCCCGGTCTGTCACACTCCGTCCAACCCACGATACTGCCCGCTCCGAACCCCGCGAACAGCTGCGAGCCCAGCCCGCTGCCGCTACTTATAGCCGGAGCCTCCTGGCTGCGGCGATTGGCCGAGAGTGGCCGGGCCCCTCCAATAGCGATGCGCGGGCTTGGTGACGTCACCGGTCGCTGGGCAGAACCCGGCTGGGCAGGTTGGTCCGGGGAAAGCGAAAGTCTGTGAGCGGCGCTGGGTGCAGCGGGGAAACCCGGGCAGCTCCCCGCCCCCACCCCTGACCCCCGGGCCACGGGCCCCGCCCCATGGCCAGTGCACCCCAGGCCCGGCCGGCTCAGGCAGACGGGCCGCTCCGGGGACGGGAGCCCGCCCGTTACTGCTGGCGAGCGTGCGTCTACACGGGGCTAGAACACGACACCCGCCCCTCCCCTGGCCGGGCACACACGGGTCCCGGGTTCAAGCTTTTCTCCGCACCCCACGGGCTGCAAACGGCTCGGACCGAGGAAGACCGGGATCCTCCATCCCCCCGTGACTGTCGCCTCCCTCTGCAGCGGGGCAGGGTCCCTGCCTGGGGGCGTCGCTATCCCCACATCTATGCCCCATGAGCTGAGGGTGTCAGTGACCCAGGCAGAGGTTCGGGGGCTGTTCCCGGAGCGGGGGGGGGGCAGGGTGTGGGGCTGCACCGTGCAGCTCAGACCGGATGATCACATGGGCCCTTCTCACCTTGGCCTCCAGGAACTTCAGGCACTTGCTTCATTTAATTAGTTAATTGAGCCCCCTGCCCCCACCCCTCTGTGATAACACCATAACCCAGCGCTGCCACAGCGTTACCGGCCCGTGTCATGGCTGGGCAGAGAGGACAGTGATTTACTAAGAGACAACAGCAGAGCTGGGAAAATCCAGGAATCCTGGCAGCTCTAACCACTAGCCCCCACTCCCCTCCCAGAGCCGGGGACAGAACCCAGGAGTCCTGGCTACCAGCCCCCCGCTCTAACTGCTAGACCCCACTTCCCTCCCAGAGCCTGGGACAGAGCCCAGGAGTCCCAGCCCCCTGCTCTCAGCCCAGGCCATGACAATGCCCCAGCCCCTGGTGTGTTTTCTTTCCCTTTACAAGTCACTGGGAGGTTTACATCATTTCTGGGAACTAGTTTGGTTAGTCCCACCCCGTGGGGCGGGGGACGGACTGAGACACCTCTGGGTCCTTTGCAGTTTGCCCTGCGTGCTGTGCAGTCGCTCTGGGCGTTATATCGGTGGGCGTTGGACTGGCCCCGGGCTGGTCTCTCCTGGCTAAGGGGGGACAGCCCCATCCAGGCGCTCTCCCCACTTGGGTGGGCTAGGGAGGGGTGTTCCCAGGGGCCGAGCCCCCGTGCAGCCCGTTCCCAGCTCCCAGCGTTATGCAGGATCCCCCATTTGCTTTCGGTTTCTGCTGCATCACAGCAGGGCCCAGCGTCGCCCCCGCCCTGCGCGCCTCTGGCTCCCCACGGCCCCGCCCAGGCCTCCCCCCACAGTGGGTGGGGGTGAGGGTCTCCCACCAGCCCAGAGTCACTCCCGGACTGTCTGTCTGCCATGGACGGCTCGGAGCTGCCGGCACCGACTCTACAGACGGGACATTTCTGGCCCCGTTCTGGGCCAGGCAGCCATTTTGTGTGTCCAACGTGCGAGAGCGAGCACAAGATGGACACCCCGATGGGACGCCCCCTTTTGCCCCCTTTCGTCTGACGATCACCCCGTCAGTCTGTCCCCGGCTGTGGGTCAATGACCTGGGTCCCTGGGCCCCTCTGGAGCCATTTCAGAGCCTCGCCCAACGACCCACCTTTTCAAAATGGCCTCCACATCTGGGCACCAGCGGTTTTGTGTGCCCGACTGGAGCCCCCGGGCCTGTCTCTCAGAGGTGCGGAGCACCCCCGGCTCCCTGTGATTTCCCCGGCTCTGCGGGTGCCCAGCACCCCCAACCTCAGCCTCAGGGTGACTCGAATTATGCACCCACAGCAGGATGCACCCAGAATGAGGGGGCACTTCTGAGCATGTGGCCTTAACCCCCCACCCCGGGCTGTCCCGGCATTGACAGGGGCCTGAGACGTGGCCCAGAGGGTCGGTGGACCCCGGATGGACATCCCAGGTCCCACAGCCAGGCCAGTCATTTACAGTCACAAGCTGGGCAAGTCGGCTCCGTCCCTGCCTCTGAGCCGCGCTGGGCGGGGGCTGCGGTCGCAGAGTGACCCTGAGAGCACAGAGCCCTACAGACAATGCACAGAGCCAGGGAGGGTGTCCTGGACTCCCAGCCCCCCATCAGCAGGGCCAGCTCCCCCCACGCTGGGGTTCCCGGCTTCCCAGATAATCCCTGCTATTTCCATAGGTCCTTTCACCCCCCAGGGACTCAGCCCGCACAGCACACGCAGTCCCACAGAGATGCGGCCACCTCTGGGGATGAGCACATCAGGCAGGCACAGAGGGGAAATGTCAGCCAAGGGCTGTGGGGCAAACCCCTGTCCCAGGAGGCCTTTCATCTACCCCCATCTGACAGGCCTGGGGTTAAGGGCTCAGCCAAGCCCCCCCATGTACCTGCCGGGAGCTCAGTGCCAGGGGAGGGAGCTGGGATCCCCTTGCGGGTCCGTGTGTCACCCTGATGCCAGCTGTGAACAGACGTCACCGCCTGACCCCAGCCTCGGCCCCGCAGCCATTTAAACAGCCGCCCTGTTGCGCAGCGCGGCCCTCGCCCCGGCGCTGTCAGGCTGGTGCTGGGGTCCCGGAGCAGATACAGGCTGGGCCGGGGGATAGGTCTCGCTCCTCGTTAATGCCGTGGGGAGAACGGGTCTGTCCCTGGCCTGGGGATGTCGCCCCACGCACGGGGGGACCTGCCGTGTCTGCAGGGGACATTGCACTGGGACTAGACGTAACATCCCGGCTGGATCTCAGCCCCTGGCCGCCCCGTGCTCGGCGCAGGACGTTTCTCCGCCGTGCCCTGGCTGTCCCGGGACCAGCACGGCTACAGCCGCACGGCCCCACTGGTGATCTCGGCCCGGCCCCTGGGGAGCTGCGCGGGGCTCTCACCGCGGGGGCGGCTCAGGCCGGGACAAGCCCAGGGGGCAGCGCCAGCGTCCGTCAGCGCCTCCCTGTGGGACCCCGGCCGGGGCCTGGGTGGGCGGGATCCGGCCGGGGCAGGGGAGCGGACCAATGAGCTGAGAAGGCGAGGGCGGGGTCAATCGGGAGACGGACCAATCGGGGATCTCCCTGAGCGGCAGATGATGACTGACAAGGAGAGCCCCGGGAAGGGTTAACCCCTGCCTGGCCGCGGAGGAGAGGCGGAGCCCGGAGCAGGGCAGTGCAGGGCCGGGGGCCGGGGCCGGTCCCAGGCACCTCGGGGCCGGGCTGACGCGAGCCGTGAGCCATGGGGCTCCAGCTGCCAGTCCCGCCCCTCCGAGCCTGCAGCTCGCCCGCCCCCCGCCACTGGGCCAGGGCCCTGGCGAAGGCTGCGCACCCCGAGTGTGACCCCAAAGAGTCCAGCCGGCACCTGTGGGCCCAGCGGCTGTACAGGGTCCCAGCTGGTCCTGGGCAACCACAAACCCCTCCCCCCGGGTTAGACATGGGGCACACAGGGGAAACTGAGGCACACCCAGCATAGACAGTAACAGTGGGACAATTCCCGGTCGTTACACAGGACCCGCAGTGGGTGTGCAAAACCCATCCCGGTTGGACAAACACCCGTCAGAGATGCTCTAGGGTTACTTGGTCCTGCCCGGGACCAGGGGCTGGGCTTGATGGTCTCTTGAGGTCCCTTCCAGCCCCACCTTGCTGTGAATGCTGAACAGGGCATTGGGACCAAACGCAGACACTGATCCCTGTGCCCCAGATGGCCTCCGGCTGCTGATGGCAAACAGCCACCAGCTGGGACTGGACCGGGCCATTTACCATGTTATAATCAGGAGATCTGACAGACAGAAAATCCATCGACCGCCCTGTACACAGACACGTAATTATTGTTCATAGCCATAGTGTGCGTTACAGGGGTGCAAACAGCACCGAGCGAAGACAGGAACTGCTAGGAAATTTGAGACCTGTAATGAAAGTTAGCTAACACCCAGGACAATGAAAGAGTTTCTGTACAGCTGGGTATAACGCCGACATTATCCCAAAGTACAGAGGTTGGTTTAAAAGTCACAAAACACAGACACAATCTGCAATATCCCGAATTAAGGTTAATGGATTTAACAATACAGGTAAAATATTAGCAGCCAGAGATTTGGGTACATCACTCATAAACATTGCTACTAAAAGTAGCTAGTGCAGGGCAAATACAGCACCGACTGTCCATAATGTGACTGAGAATTTTAGATCCGATTGTCCCTCAGGCAGGGCCCCCACATGGGGGGGGGGGGGAGGATACACTTTACCAGGGTCTGGAGGCCCTGGGGGGCCCGGCCCAGGCTGCAATCCCCATTACCATGAGGAAAGGATTGAGGGTAAATTGCAGATCCTGCCTGAGGACATTTATAGACACTTGTTTCCCTGTAGCCGTTGTCCAGCTCCTGTGAGATCGGCTGGCGCCAGTCAGACATGGCGTTAGCGCAGTCTCAAGCAACGTTCTGAACAGTGACTTGCTGGGCCTCCTCGCCCAGCCCAGCCCGGCTCTAGAACAGGCAGTACGGGCTCCTGCAGTTAAACTTGGACTTGACGTTTGTGTGACATCCCGCTCAGTCCTAAAACATGGGACACTACAGCCTGGGAACTGGAATTAGCTTCTGAACGTCCACGTCACACGTATCCTGCAGACCTGTCTGAGAATGTATCTTTGTATCCTGCAGATCTGTCTGAGAATGCTCCTTGTGAAATGTTGCACCTGAAAAAAATCGTCACGTCTCCGTTTGGAAAAGAACATGAACTACCCCCACTTATCTTCTGAAACGAGCTTTACAGAAAACAACTGCACGTCATTCCAGTGAAATGTGCAGAGCCCCACGGATTTGCCAGAAGCTGGAACGTTTCAGCACGCTAGCACTCACCAAAACTGCAGGCGTTCTACAATGGGGCAAGAACGGTTAAGCCACCTCTTGTCTATTGAGTGTGAACTTGCAAGAGAAATTGACTTCGGGGCCTAATTCAAGATTTGCAATGACAAAGGCCAGGAAAATAAAGCTTGAAAGTGAATTGGCCTAATTATAAAACGTTTGCAGTCACATTGCTCCCTTAGAATAAAACAATCAAGACATTGACAGGATATAAATAAAACCTTTATAATGCCCAAAAAGTTACAAAATTGCCAGCAAACCCGTCAGACTCTCAGGCTGGGTGTTTTGTTAAACAAAAATAGCAAGGGGGGGGGGGGTATTTCTCAGAGATGTCGAATGTGTAACAGTCGTTTCAGAATTCAAACTTTGTTCATGGCTCATGAGATGGTCTGTCTGGGACAAGGGATTGTCGTCTGTCTGTGGGAGGGGGCCCGTGTAACAAGTTTGTACTGGGCCCAAAAAAATTATGCTTGGGCCCTGCCCTCAGTTAATACCCTCCCTGGGGAGGAAGCGGCTGCTGGCATCTCACTTGCACGTCAAGTCAAAGGCCTGGCCCTGCTCCGTCTCTGTCTCAGGTTTTCCACGTGCTGCCAACGGATGGCATCCTTCGGGCTCCTCCCCAGCGCAGCTCTAGCTCTCGGGCTGAGGACTGGGCGCTCCGCACTCTGGACCGACATTTATTAGGGCCACATGCAAATCGCCGAGAGATTTACAGTGCTACTATTTAAAGGAATTTTTTTAAATCCTAAGCAAAAAAATTACATCCATCACACACAAAATCAACCATTTGGGAGCAGAACCAGTGCTTTGTCTACACACGAACTTGCACCAGTTCAATCAGCAGACACTGGTTCTGGTAGAAGTGGCCTTTTTTGATGTCACTTAAGTCACTTGGGAATCAGCTTGAATCAAAACAAGCCACGTCTTACCCCAGAATAAAGTGTCCACACAGAGATTTACCTGAGCACTTTAAACGCACCTTTAGTTACACCCGTGCAAATCGCACTATGGACAAGGCACTGGAGTGTTCAGTGAGCTGACAGCAGGATTTCGAGGAGAGATGTTGTCTTAATACCTTCATCAGTGTCGAAATAGAAACCTGGAGCTGTGATCCAATCAAAGCAAACAGAAGAGCCTGCGCTGCCCCCAGCGCTCTGCTACCAGTTCATCCCAGTCACCCGTGGTACTTCCTTCTGTACTAACAAGACCTGCAGCCCCCCGGCACCTCATGTCAGCATTTACCCTATGGCAGGGTGGGTGTGATGTGCTGTCCCAGGCGGGCGGCTGCACTTTATCCTCCTTTTCCCCTGATGTGTAGGGTGACGAGGGGCAAGCCGGGGGGAGCCAGGTGTGGGGCTGGGAACTGCTCCCCAGGGTTAATGTACCCAGCATCGCCCCCCTCACTAAGGACTGGGACGTGCTGGGGTGAGATTTTCAGAAGCACCTCGGTGACTCAGGAGCCGAAACCCCATTGAAATCAGTGGGGCACGCACACACCCCGCTACCGACTTCACAGGCTGCCGACGACGGTGGGTTTGGAATTTCAAAGCAGCCAAAGGGAGTTGGGTGGTGAAATTCCATGGACTCCCAATAACTCCCCTAGGTCCCTTTGAACTCAGGCTAGTGAGGGCTTGTCTACACGGGGAAATCGACCAGCCTAGCGATGGGTGATAATTCAGCTCTGCCTGTCAATTTCCCCTGCAGACAAGCCCCCAGTGTCACCGAAACAGCAGAGCTTTCCCCCCACCCCCCACAGAGCGGCCCCTGGGCTGCGTTAACAGCCCCGTGTCTCAGGACAGCCGCCCGTCCCCTGGGCTCGCATCACCGCACATCACGTACCGGAGCTGGCAGAGCCGTCGTGAGCTGTGAGGGAGAAGGAAGCCGGGTCAGTGTCTCGCAGAACGCAGGTCCCCGTCCTCCCCTGCCCCACACTCGTCACACACGGAGACGCCCCAGTAACGGAGCCGGATGTCGGTGTTCTGCCGTTGTGCCGGGTGCCCAGCGATGGGCGACCTACACGGAGCAGCTGGGCCCGGACGGGTACAGCCAGGGCGTGTCACTGCCCAGGACTGGCGCTAACTGGACCCGCCGCTGCAGCTCTGCAGTCTCCGAGCAGCTGTGGGGGGCTAGGGGAGGTCCCCGTTACTGGCCCAGGCTGCCTGGTACAGGGTCACCCAGCAACCGGCACGGGGGGGCTCAGCACTCACCTGCAGCCGCTTTGTAGCCGCCGTTCTTCTTCCCTGCAGAGAGAAGCAGATTGCCATGAGCCGGCTGCTCCGGGCAGGATCTGGCTGTGATCTGTGCCTGTGGCCAGAAACGAGGTGCCCGGCCCACCCCAGGCAGGACGACAGGCTCTGCAGGGACCGTTTCCCTACCTGGGTCTGGCTGCTGGGTCTGGGCAGTCAGGGCCACACACAGGTTTGGGGGTCTGGGGCATAGTCTGCAGCCCCCCAGCCATTCCCAGGATGCAAACACACAGTGGGGAGATCCAGGCGAGGTGGGGCAGAGAGGGAGCCCGCCCCACACTCATCCTGTATCGGGGGCTCCTGTCCTATGGGGCTGGGCCTGGCTCCCCCTCTGGGCACCGCGACCTGGCGCAGGGACCCGGCACCAACTCAGCTTTGGCGCTGCCACCCCACGTGCCAGGTCACAGCACCCCTCACAACGGCCGCGGCTCAGGGCCCAGAGCAAACTGCCCCTCTGCCCCCGGGCGGCCCTGGCCAGCAGCAGAGCGGGTCGGTCACACAGCCCTGACGCCGGGTCTGTACCGCGGCTTTCCTTGGGCTGCGTGCAGGGCCCAGCCAGCGTCTCCTGGCCCAGGCCCTACGGTGACGGGCACGTCACCTTGGCCCAGCACAGACGGCGCCAGCCCCCCCGGCACTTACTGAGGGAGAAACCAGCTCCCGCGACGGCAGCCGCCAGCACGAGAACCCCGAGAACGATCCCCACGATCAGCATCATGCAGGACTTGGGCACTGGAACGTGAAAGGGCCAGTGAGCAGGGGGCACCCCGAACCCTCCTTCCCTGTTACATGGGTCGGTCACCCCGCCCCCCATCAGTGTCCTGTGTGCCCCCAAAATCCTCTCACCATCCCAGGGGTCAGTCACCGCTCTACCCATCAATGCCCATAACCCCCCTTCCCGAAACCCTCTCCCCCATCCCAGCGCCAGTCCCCTCACCCCAGGGCACTCTCAGATCCTCCGGCAGGCTGGGGTGCTCCACGCAGCAGGTATAATCCGTCTCTTTGCTGGGGTCGATGTCTATGGTCGCCCGGGTCTGGTAGGTCCCATCCCCGCTGGGAACCACCCCCCACTGGATGGTCTCCTGGGGTACGGCCACCCCCTTCCTCAGCCACACGACGGCGACGCTGCGCGGGTAGAAGCCGTGCACCCGGCAGGAGAGGGTGGTGAGCCCGTCCCGGATCGGCCGGTCGCTCACCTGCACCCGCGGTCGCTCTGGGGGGAGGAGACACGGAGTTAGCGGGAACCCCTCAGCCGGATCCACTGGGGCAGCAGCAGCTGAGGGGGCTGGAATCCCCCATGGGAGGCCTTTACTCTGCCCCCTGCACAGGGAGACCCAGCAGCTGAGCCCCCCCCCCCCCACCTGTCTCAGCCCCGTGCCCACGTCTGCTCTGCCGTCCAGCCGGAGCAGGCAGCGCCCGGGCCATGGAGCGTGGGGACAACACGGCCCTGCCCTGGCCAGAGGGATGGGACCCGCTGCAGTCGCGCTCTCACGTCTGACTCATACACGGGGCTGGGGCATGGCACCCTGAGGGTCTGAGCAGGGCAGGACGGGACAGAGAGACGAATGGTGGCTCCTGCAGGGCCGTACCCAAGCGGGGACAGAGACAGCGCTCAGCATGCCGGGCATGGGGGGGAGCAGTATCTGCAGTGAGGATACATCCCTCAGTGACCCCTGGGCCTGATGTGCCCCTCCCGAACCTCTGCTCTGCAGCGTCTCCTGCCCGTACGCCAGGTACTTCTCCAGCCACTCGATGCAGGTCCCCTCCAGGTAGGCTCTGTATCCCTGAGCGATGCTCCTGTCAGCATCCCAGTTCCGTTTGGTGATCTGAGCCCCATCGTCTGCCGCTACCCAGGTCTCTCGCTCCTCGTCCAGGCTGAGGAAGTCTTGCCCATCGTAGGCGAACTGGCGAAACCCCCGGATGGAGCCGTCAGCCCGGCGCTCACAGCCGTACATCAGCTGCAGAGTGTGAAATCCTGCAACACACGGAGCCGGGACCCAGGGCTGGGTCATGATTTAACCACAGGGAGCAGGTAGCGAGTCTATCCCCAACACCCCCAGCCCCCTGTGACAGGTGCACCAGCCCCTGAGACCCCCTGCTGGAGGCCTGCCCCACTCTGCCCCAGGAAAAGAGCACTAGAGGCCAGTCCTCCAAGCTGCCTAGAGAGGCTGGCTGCAGGGAGCAGCCAATCAGGGAGCAGCAGGCTGATATAAAAGGAGCTGTGGGCAGGAGCAGTTCAGCTGCTGGCTGGAGCCAGAGGAGGAAGGCTGGTGTTGCTGGCTGGCTGCGGGAGCCGCTGGGCTGGACAGCTCAGTGCGGCTGGAGCCCAGCTGCAGGGAAGATCCTGGGGCTGTGGGGAAGTGCCCGGGGAAATGCAGCAGCAAACAAAGGAAAGCAGCAGACAGCTGCTACTCATAAGGTCCCTGGGTTGGGAGCTTGAGTGGGTCTGGGCCCCCCCCACCATTCACAGTCTCTGGGTAAAACCCTGAGCAAGGAGAAAGCCCTGGGCTCTGCTCCGTACCAGAGCAGGGCATGCTTGAGCGAGCCCCGGAGGGCTATAAGCAGGACTCTGTGCAAGGGTGTTGGACTGTGCACCCCGGGTGTGTGTGTGTGTGTTTTCCATTTGTTTCACACACGGCCTGTGTGCGACTCAGAGTCACTGAAAACCTGCCAGCAGGGGTCACCCCCCCCCATGGCAAGTGTCTGCAGCCTGGGTCTCCCTGTGCCCACCAGGCCATGCAGAGCCCCCTTGGACCCACCAGCGGCGGGTGGGTCTCCCAGTGCAGGGGGCTCTGGCTGTAGCAGGGGAAGCCCCCCCCACTGGCATTGCTCCTATCCCTGGCCCCTCACACTGTGGTCACAGCCCCACTGACCACCCCACAGCCCCACCTGCGTGGGGGGCCAGTCCCTCCATCCCCAGCCCAACCACTGCTCTTCCGAGGATTATCCCTGCTATCCGCACGGCGGCAGCTTCTCCCCCCACACCCATGAAGAGCAGGAATAGACCCCCCACCATACCCTGGCTGCAGTAACCAGGCAGGGTCACTCTGTCCCTGCCCCACAAGGCCCCATGTGGGGTTAAAGTTCCCATGAGCTACGTGTTCAGGTTTCTGAAGCACAACTCCCGGTGCCCGGCCAGCGCTGGGGCCTGCCCGTGGTGCAGGGTCGTGCAGGACAAAACTTGGGTGGTTTTTGCTCCTTTCCAGAATGGCCGCTGTGCCCCACAGCTCTCAGTGGGGCTGGAGCTGCAGGATGCCCTGTGATAAGACGGCTGCCATTTCCCCACAGCCGTGCAGGCGACAGAGCCGGCCCCGGTAAACGCGCCCCACCGTCCACTGTCAGCCTCGTACCCCGAGCCGGCTGCCCCAGCAGATGGCTGCCCCGTGGGGGGGGGACGGGGACGACACACTGGGAATGTGGGACAGCGGGCAGGGACAGAGCTGGCTGCCCCAGATACACGGGGGAGGGGCTGTTTAAAAAATGACAGCCCTGAAACCGCTCTGCTCTGAAAAGTCTCATCACTTTTTGGGCCAATCTCCTCCTATTTTGGCGCCTGACTCACAAGTTCTGTACATCGGAGGCTGGCTCGGCTGGGAGCAGGGGGAGAGGGGCCAGCCCCCCACATCCACATGCTCCTTCCTGCCCCACATGCACTGCTCCTGCCCCCCAGTTCTAGCCCAGTCCCTTCCCTGGGGCTCTCCCAGGGTCCCACACGGCGCTGCCTTGTGTGTGTGTGTGTGTGGAGGGGAGGAGAGGAGCCAGGACAGCCCGGCGTGGGGGGGACCTTAAAACTCAGTGCTGGGAGTGGGAGCTGTTCCCAGGGAAGGGGGGGGGTCTGAGTGGGGAGGCAGCACCCCCCATAGCGAGGGGCCTGGGACTGGAGAATGGGGGGCAGGAGGGAACCTGGGGGAGGCATGGGGGGCAGGAGGGAGTGCAGAGCCCCCCACCCCACATGTCAGCAGCGGGCTCAGAGGACGGGCAGACAGAGCCGGCCTCTCCCCCCAAGCCCTGACTGCTGTGGGGATGGGAGACGCGCTGGTGGCCTCTCCCCAGGGCTGAGCCCCTCTGCCTAGAGAGCTGGCAGGAACATCCCTCTGCGTCCTGCCCCACCTCTGCTCCTGTGGGGCTGGGCTGTCACCGCAGACAAGACCACGCCAGGGCGGTGCAGCCGCAGGGACCCAGCAGCTGGAGCCTGAGCCCCGGGGCCGCCTGGGTGCAGAGGAGAATCCGAGGGGCCTGATGAGTCCAGAGGCTGCCTGCACCACGGTCACTGGTGGGGCTGGAGCCCCTTATTCAACGCCAGGGATTATCAGCTCTGCCCCATGGTCGCAGTCCTGCTCCCCAGCCCTGCGCCCCCCAATGCTAAACACAGGGGCAGATCTGTGTGTGTGTGGTGGGGGGGGGGGACATCAACGGGACCCACCTCCCACAGCGCTGGGGATTGGGAAGGGTCCTCAGCCCAGGTTGGGGGGGTCTGAGACACTCTCAGAGGGGAGCCCCCTGCCCAGGAGCCAGAGGGGGATCAGGGGGTGTGTGGGAGGGGGCAGGAGGGAACCGGGGGTGTGGGGGGGGAGAACAGGGGTAAGTAGGAGGCTGCCGCGTCACCAACCCCAAGATGGCAAACGGCCAGACAGACCCACAGCCCCCGGCAGTGTCTGTTTCAGGGCAAATCCTGCTTCCCTCAGCTCTGCCCTGGGCTCCCTGGGGGGAACGGCTCCATGGGGGGACGGGCACTGGAGGAAAGGCTGAAACCCACACGCAGGCTGGGGGGCCCCCACCTTCCGCTGCTGACTGAGGGGGGCCCTTCCCAAGACCCGCCCCAGCCCCTGCCGCAGGGACATCCACCAGCTCCCTCTGCAGGCACCTCACCCCCCAACACTGCCCCACCAACTCGCACCCCCATCTGAGCCCAGCAGCAGAGGGGGAGGGGGAGCACAGCTGGGCTGGAGATGGGGGTGAAGCTCACTCCTGGGTTCCCCCCACTCCCTTGGGGCCCCTCCTGTCTTTGGATGGCAGCCAGTGGGGGTGGGGCAGGCAAGAACCGCCTCTGATCCTCCCCCCACACTGTCCCCCCCCCACCCCAGCTGCCGCCCGCCTCAGCCCACACAGGAGGAAGCCGGGAGGGGCCGAGCTGCCCCCTCACTGGGGGGAGAAGCCGGGTCAGCAGCGGCTCCAGCGCAGAGACCCCCAGAGCCACCATCAACCCTGCCCAGATCCGATAACAGCTCTGGGACTGCCGTGGGGGAGGGAGTACATGGGGGGCAGGGAGGGCCAGGACAGTGGCTGGGGTTGGGAGTGGCAAGGGGGACAGAGGCGGGGGGAGGGAAGCCCTGACTCTTTGACCCCTGGTGGCTCAGAGCAGGAGGCTGGAGCTCAGCCCCGATGTGACCACCCCCAGCTGGGGACATTTAAAGCCCGGGCGGGGTGTGGGGCCGGCGTGTGACCCGCACACGTGGGGCTGCGAGGCCAGGACTCCCCCGCTCGGGGTGTGGGGAGCGGGAGGAGGGTCAGAGCCTGGCTCAGACTCGGGGTGCGGGGGAGGCGGGACACGGACGATGACAGTTGCTGGCCTGGCCGGGGCGGGAGCCAGCGCGGGGCTGGTCTGCGCCTGGGCGGGCAGGCAGCTGAAGCGGCCACTGTGATGGGGCCTGGCCCATGGGGCTCGGCCAGGGCAGGGACCGCAGCCGGGGGGGCCAAGGGGTGCAGAGATCATGGGGGGCTGGAGGGGCAGCACGTGAGTCACTGCTGGGGCGGTCAGTAATATCCGAACCCCTCCCCCCCGTGGGTTCCCGTTGACACCAACCCCGCCCGCTCACTCACCGGCGCTCTGGTTGTAGCGCTGGCGGGCGGTCTGCAGGTTCGCGTGGTACATGGGCTGCACGCCCTGCAAGACCTGCGTCTGCCTGTCCCAGTACTGCGTGTCCTCGCTCCGCGCCAGCCACTCCGCGCGCGGCTCCATCCTCCGCGTCGCGCTGTCGTAGTGCGCGATGCGCTGCCCGTCCACGGAGCCGACGGCGCTGAACTCGGGCAGCCCCGGGCCGGGCTCCGACACCGCCGTGTAGAAATAGCGCAAAGAGTGTGTGCCGGGCCGGGGGCCTGTGGTGGGGGGGCGGGAAGGGTCAGACCAAGAGCCTGATTTCAGAGCCATTGGCTATTATCTTTGAAAGCTCGTGGCAATTGGGGGAGGTCCCTGATGACTGGAAAAAAGGAAATCTAGTGCCCATCTTCAAGAAAGGGAGGAAAGAGGAGCCGGGGAACTACAGACCGGTCAGCCTCACCTCAATCCCTGGAAAAATCATGGAGCAGGTCCTCAAGGAATCCATTTTAAGGCACTTGGAAGAGAGGAAGGTGATCAGGAACAGTCAACACGGATTCAACAAGGGTAAGTCATGCCTGACCAACCTGATTGCTTTCTATGATGAGGTGACTGGCTCTGTGGATGTAGGGAAGGCGGTGGACGTGATATACCTTGACTTTAGCAAAGCTTTTGATACGGTCTCTCACAATATTCTTATCAGCAAGTTAAAGAAGTATGGGTTGGATGAATGGACTATAAAATGGATAGAGAACTGGCTAGAGCATAGGGCTCAACGAGTAGTGATCAATGGCTCCAT
Source organism: Emydura macquarii macquarii (assembly GCF_026122565.2). Classification (NCBI taxonomy): domain Eukaryota; kingdom Metazoa; phylum Chordata; order Testudines; family Chelidae; genus Emydura; species Emydura macquarii. The sequence continues at coordinate 16,507 of NW_027132950.1, forward strand.
GTCTAGCTGGCAACCAGTCACAAGCGGAGTGCCCCAGGGGTTGGTCCTGGGGCCAGTTTTGTTCAACATCTTTATTAATGATCTGGAGGATGGGGTAGATTGCACCCTCAGCAAGTTTGCGGATGACACTAAGCTGGGGGGAGTGGTAGATACCCTGGAAGGTAGGGATAAGATACAGAGTGACCTAAACAAACTGGAGGATTGGGCCAAAAGAAATCTAATGAGGTTCAACAAAGAAAAGTGCAGAGTCCTCCACTTAGGAAGGAAGAATCCCATGCACAGCTATAGACTGGGGACCGACGAGCTGGGCAGCAGTTCTGCAGAAAAGGACCTGGGGGTAACAGTGGATAAAAAGCTGGATATGAGTCAGCAGTGTGCCCTGGTTGTCAAGAAGGCTAATGGCATATTGGGCTGCATTAGGAGGAGCATTGCCAGCAGGTCACGGGAAGTGATTATTCCCCTCTATTCGGCATTGGTGAGGCCGCATTTAGAATATTATGTCCAGTTTTGGGCCCCCCACTACAAAAAGGATGTGGACAAGTTGGAGAGAGTCCAGCGGAGGGCAACAAAAATGATGAGGGGGCTGGAGCACAGGACTTATGAGGAGAGGCTGAGGGAACTAGGCTTGTTTAGTCTGCAAAAGAGTAGAATGAGGGGGATTTGATAGCGGCCTTTAACTACCTGAAAGGGGGTTCCAGGGAGGATGGGGCTAGGCTGTTCTCGGTGGTGGAAGATGACAGAACAAGGAGCAATGGTCTCAAGTTGAAGGGGGGAGGTCTAGGTTGGACATTAGGAAAAAGTTTTTCACTAGGAGGGTGGTGAAGCACTGGAATGGGTTACCTAGGGAGGTGGTGGAATCTCCCTCCTGAGAGGCTTTTAAGCTGCGGCTGGACAAAACCCTGGCTGGGATAATTTAGCTGAGGTTAGTCCTGCTCTGAGCAGGGGTTGGACTAGACACCTCCTGAGGTCCCTTCCAACCCTCATCTTCTATGATTTTATGAAATTTGAATTTAAACTGGGTTAGTTAAACCAGTGCTAGAGGCTCTGTGGACACTCCCATCCCAGTCTAAGGTGGCTTATTCCAGTTTAGCTGAAGTCGGTTAGGTTTGTCCACCTGCAGAGTTGCACCAGTATAACTAAATGGAAACTGGTTCAGTTAAACTGGTGCAAATTCCACTGTGGAGACTCTTATTCCAATATAAGAGTGGCTTTTCTCCCCTCCCCTGCCCCAGTTTAGGCTAAATTGTGGGGAATCAGTTTAAGCTGACCAGAAGAAAGCCACTCTTCTTCCAAAATAAGAGGGTCCACAGAGGGGTTTGCACTGATTTAACTGAACCGGTTTAATTACACCAGAACGAGACTGTGTGTGGAAAAGGTCCTACTTAACCAAAGCACCGGTCTAGCAGCAGGAAGAGAAGCTGTCCCTGGTAAAGATTCAGCAGCTCGAGGCCCTTCACTTGAGGACTGAGAATTCCCACCCAGGGCCTGGTGCTCCAAGGAGACCTCCAGCAACACAGGGAAGAGGAGACTTAGAATAAAACAAGCCGGGAAAAACCCTTTGGGGCCTTCACTCTCCGTTAGGGAGCGGCAGAAACAGACACAGACCCTATTTCCCCCTCAGGTCACCTTTAGTGTAATGGGCACGGGGGTTTTTCTGCCAGTGAAGAGGGCCCAGCCAGGCACCGATGGAGCTGGTGCTGGATACACCCTCATTAAAAGGAGCCAGACCCTCTGTGATCCCATTAACGTCCTTCTCCGCACACCCGAATCCACAGGCCCCAGGGCAAAGCTCTGCCCCACTAGAGTTACACCAGCCGTGGGTGTGACCCCCTGAGCTGAGGGCCTCCCGTTTCCTCGGGGCAGGGGCAACCACTGCCCCACCTTCATTCCCTGCCCCAATGGGGCTGCACTGGGGCCCAGCCCTGTGTGTGTCAAACCCAGCCTGTGACTGAGGTGCCGCGAGGGAACAACGCCGCAGCTTGAACCACTTCAAACAAACCCCCAGAGCCAGCCGCAGCCTCACCCAGCTGCACAGCGGCTGCCGAGCTCCGGCCGGGGTGTCAGAGCTGCTGCTGCACCGAGCGCTGGGCACAGCCCTGCCATGGCAGAGTCACGTCCACACCAGGGAAAGCAGCAGGTGGCTGCCCCTCCCCCACCGGGATCCCAAAGCGCTTTATCCGCCTGTTACAAGGGATCCCAGCCGTTCTGGGCCCTGCAGTCGGACTGTGGGGCCGGCCCGGCCCCTGACCCGGGAATCTGGCCCGTGACACAAACCAGTGGATGCCTCTGGCCGGGAGCCTCGTGGGGCGTGTACAGCGCCGGGCACCGCGGGGGTCACGCCCCTCGCCGATTACTACGGCCGGGTGCCGGCCTCACCCCAGCGACTCTGCCCGGCGCGGGGAGCGCGGCGCTGTCACCGCGGCCCGTCCCGCCCGGTGCTGAGCGCAGAGCCCAGCGTGACCCCCCCCCGGCGGGTCAGAGCCAGGGTCCGTCCAGCCCCGCGCCCCGTCTGCCCCCCGCAGGTCCGGCCCCCCGCACTCACCGCAACGGGCCCCCGGCAGGGCCACGGCCCCCAGCAGCAGCAGCAGCAGGCGCAGGGCCAGCGCCATAACGCCCGGTCCGTAAGTGGTAGGGACCGGCCCGCGACTAACGGGGCAGCCTTGCCGCTGCGGCGATTGGCCGAGAGGGGACCGGCCCCTCCAATAGCGACGCGCAGTCCCGGTGACGTCACCGGTCTCTGGGCAGAACCCGGTTGGGCAGGTTGGGCTGGTGAAAGCGAAAGTCTGAGAGCGGCGCTGGGGGCACAGTGGGGGGCGGGGGGATTTGGAGGAGCTGGGAGGGGGGGCTGCGGCAAGGCTCTCACTGCGGGGGGGGCGGGTTACAGGGGAACTGACCAATCAGCTGTCAATGCGAGGGAGGGCCCAATCGGAGCTCTGTCTGAGAGGCAGATGACATGACTGACAAGGGACAGCTCGAGAGCGAGTCTGACCCCTAGGGAGCGAGTCAGTAATTTCTGCTCTGCCCCCAACGGGGAGGGGGCGTCTCTGGGCGCTGGGGTGCAAGCGAGGTTACCGTTAGGGGCCGTTCGGGAAAGTTAGTGTAACCTGCACCCCCGCTGGGGAGGGAAATGCTGGGCCAAGAGCAGCCCAGGGATAGTCAGCCAGAGCCACCCTCCCACCCTTTAGTCACTCGGCAGGCAGGGAGTTAGGTTGGAGGAGCCCCTGTGCCCTCCACCCAGGGCTTGTGGACTGTGTTAGCTGCTGCCTATAACCCTGGGGTCAGAACTCGCCCCCATTTGGCACGGGGTGGTTGGGGGCAAGCGAGTCCCGCTGTTCCCAGCACCGGGGAGGTCTCAGCTGCAGCACAGGCCCAGCCCTGGGCACCCAATGTGAAGTCCTCCTCAGGGTGATGATGGTAACAGCTGTATCAGTTGTGACTAGACCAGGCAATTTACCACATTGTCATCATGAGAGTGTACAGAAAAATAATACACCCACCACGTCCACACACCAGTAATTACTGTCCATACACCTAGTGTGCTGCACAGGTGTGCAAACAGCACCACGCTGACGTCGACGGAAAGACTCCCATTGACTTCAGCCAGCTTTGGATCCGGCCACATTTCACACGCACCGAACCCAACTTGCAGGTACGACAAAAGAAGTGTAACGGTGACACAGGCCAGACGCTGTCAGCCAGGGGCTGCAGCAGGAGGAGCCGAAGCCAGGGCTGGTCTGTATCTCACTACGCAGCACAGCCGGAGCCAGCCCCCTGCTCCCCGCATCCAGGGGCTGCCTCCCAGCTCCAGACGCCCCTGCTCAGGGCACAGGAACTGCACTGGGGGCCTGGTAAACGCGTCTCCTGCTCGAATTCCCTACCTCCTCTCCCCTTCCAGCCCTAGCTAGGTCCCAGCCAGGGCTGGTGGGTGGTTCCCAGGGGTCAGACTTTCTAGCAATACAACCCTGCCCCAGCAAGAGGTTGTACTAACAGAACCACCCCAGTAGAAGAGTCACCCACCAACGCCAAATAGCGATGCTGCAAGCCTGATCAGATTTTGTCCATTGAAATGGGCTGGCTCCAAAGTCATCAGGGTGGCTCCTCTTCGGCCATTTGATCACCTTCGCTCCTTCTTCCCTCAAGCGTTTGAGGTGAGGCTGGTGTTTTCTTCATGTCTGTTTCAATATCCCTCACTCAGACCAATTGTTCAATCATTCTTTTTGTCTACACCCACCTCAGTTGCTCAGCCATTCACACTCCAATCACTCAGCGCACACTCCTAGCTGAAGAACTCACATATTATTTTTAGAGCAAACCTTATTTCATTTCTGCCAGTGTCTGTCACAATTAGATAGATACAAAAAGCTACACTGTGCAATGTAATGTACTTAAAATAGGGTTTTTACAAATATATTGGAAGCCGGTAAAATTAACAGATAAACTGGCCAGTGGACATAGTACAGACATTTACAAACAATCTTAAAATTATACAAAGTGCAGATAGACTTGAATTAACATTTAAAAGGGTAGAACAGTAAGAGTCAGTCTGAGGTTTTAGCTTTTGATTCAGACTGATGTGCCTTTTGGTAGGAAGGGGGGGTGGTGTTTGTGGCTCTGTTCTTACATATATTTCAAAAACAAGATTTTGGCCAAACAAGAACTGGTGCTTTGTCTACACAGGCTTTGTCTACACACGAACTTGCACCAGTTCAGTCAGCGGACACTGGTTCTGGTAGAAGAAGTGGCCTTTTTTGATGTCGCTTAAGTCACTTGGGAATCAGTCTGAATCAAAACAAGCCACGTCTTACACCAGAACAAAGTGTCCACACAGAGATTTACCTGAGCACTTTAAATGAACACCTTTAGTGACACTCGTACAAATCGCACTATGACAAGGCACTGGAGTGCCCAGTGAGCTGACAGCAGGATTTCGAGGAGAGATGTCATCTTAATACCTTCATCAGTGCCGACATAGAAACCTGGAGCTATGATCCAATCAAAGCAAACAGAAGAGCCTGCGCTGCCCCCAGCACTCTGCTACCAGTTCATCCCAGTCACCCGTGGTACTTCCTTCTGTACTAACAAGACCCGCAGCGCTGTGAGTTAATGTTTGCAAAACCAGGGTAATTATGCAGAAATCAAGCGATCAGCCACCCCAGAGAACCCAGCCCTGCAGTCCAGGCACCTGCAATGGGAAGTGGAAGCTGCAGTTGGTGTCTCAGAGCCGGCGTTTCACCCGGTACAATCACGGCAAAGGGCTGAAGGTGCTGACGAGCTGTGGCATTGCCAGGAGCCTGATCTGCTCCGGTCTCTCTCCTGGTGTCTGGCTGCGCAGGGGCCGACCAGCTCCGTTATGCTGCAGAAACGAGACAGGGAGACCCAGAGCCGGGAGTCAGTGTGAGCAGAGTCAGCAACGCCAGCTCCGTGGCTGGGCGCTCGGTGTCACGCTCTGACTGGGGCTACAGCCTGCGCCGAGGGGGGTACAGCTGTGCAGTGTCCCCAGCTACAGCGATCCCTGGCCCCTGCCGCTAGTGCAGAACAGTGACAGCCCAGATCTGCCCTCTGGCAGAGTCACCGAGACACAATGGGCCCCCCCAGCTCTCCAGAACCCCTCCCTGCAGAGGGGGGATGCAGGCATGCCCTTTCACTCAGCACCCTGGCCTGATTGCAGGATGCTCAGGGCTCCCCAGGGCTGGCTGGTCAGAGGGGCAGGGCCTGGGGGCCGAGGGGCAGGGGTCTCCCCCTAGAGGCCTCACTGAGTCCCCCTGGTTGGTTCCCCTCACTTACCCCTGACACCGGTGTCAGATCCCTGGTTACTTCCTGGGAGAGAAGGAGAAGGGGGTGTTAGCATCTCTGGCACACATCGGGTCCCGATCCCCCCCAGCACCTCGTGTCAGCGTTTACCCCATGGCAGGGTGGGTGTGATGTGCTGCCCCAGCCGGGCGAGCCAGGGGGAGTCAGGTGTGGGGCTGGGAACTGCTCCCCAGGGTTAATGTATCCGGCATCGCCCCGCTCACTAAGGACTGGGACGTGCTGGGGTGAGATTTTCAGAAGCACCTCGGTGACTCAGGAGCCGAAACCCCATTGAAATCAGTGGGGCTGGGACGCCTACATCACCCCCAATCGGTGCACGACACGTCCCAGCACCCCACACCCAACTCCCGGCCACAGCAGGAGGCGGCAGGGCTAGACACAGACACCGCCAGGGCCGAGTCTGCAGTGGGGCTGGGGTGCCTCTGGCTGCAAACCCCCCACTGGCACAGCTGTGTCCGTATGCACACACACGCACAGCTACCGACTTCACAGGCTGCTGACGACGGCGGTTCGGAATTTCAAAGCAGCCAAAGGGAGTTGGGTGCTGAAACTCCTCAGACGCCCAATAACTCCCCTACGCTCCTTTGAACTCAGTCTAGTGAGGGCTTGTCTACACGGGAAAATCGACCAGCCTAGCAATGGGTGATAATTCAGCTCTGCCTGTCAATTTCACCCGCGGACAAGCCCCCAGTGTCACCGAAACAGCAGAGCTTCCCCCCCCCGTCCCCCACAGAGGGGCCCCTGGGCTGCATTAACAGGCCCCGTGTCTCAGGACAGCCGCCCGTCCCCTGGGCTGTGTCACCGCACGTCACGTACCGGAGCTGGCAGAGCCGTCGTGAGCTGTGAGGAGAAGGAAGCAGGGTCAGTGTCTCGCAGAACGCAGGGTCCCCTCCTCCCCTGCCCCACACTCGTGACACACGGAGACGCCCCAGTAACGGAGCCGGATGTCGGTGTTTTGCCGTTGTGCCGGGTACCCAGCGATGGGCGACCTACACGGAGCAGCTGGGCCCGGACAGGTACAGCCAGGGCGTGTCACTGCCCAGGACTGGCGCTAGCCGGACCCACCGCTGCAGCTCCCCAGCCTCCGAGTGGCCGTGGGGGGCTAGGGGAGGTCCCCGTTACTGGCCCAGCCTGCCTGGTACAGGGTCACCCAGTGACCGGCACCGGGGGGGGGGAGGGGGGGTTAAGCACTCACCTGCAGCCGCTTTGTAGCCGCTTTTCTTCTTCCCTGCGGAGAGAAGCAGATTGCCATGAGCCGGCTGCTCCGGGCAGGACCTGGCTGTGATCTGCGCCAGTGGCCAGAAACGAGGTGCCCGGCCCACCCCAGGCAGGACGACAGGCTCTGCAGGGACCGTTTCCCTACCTGGGTCTGACTGCTGGGCCTGGCTCCCCTTCTGGGCACCGCGACCTGGCGCAGGGACCCAGCACGAACTCAGCTTTGGCGCTGCCACCCCAGGTGCCAGGTCACAGCACCCCTCACAACGGCCGCGGCTCAGAGCAAACTGCCCCTCTGCCCCCGGGCGGCCCTGGCCAGCAGCAGAGTGGGGCAGTCACACAGCCCTGACGCCGGGTCTGTACCGCGGCTTCCCCTGGGCTGCGTGCAGGGCCCAGCCAGCGTCTCCCGGCCCAGGCCTTACGGTGACGGACACTGCACCACGGCCCAGCACAGACGGCGCCAGCCCCCCCCGGCACTTACTGAGGCAGAGAACAGCTCCCGCGACGGCAGCCGCCAGCACGAGAACCCCGAGAACGATCCCCACGATCAGTGTCACGCAGGACTTGGGCGCTGGAACGGGAAAGGGCCAGTGAGCAGGGGACACCCCGAACCCTCCTTCCCTGTTACATGGGTCGGTCACCCCGCCCCCCATCAGTGTCCTGTGTCCCCCCCAGAAACCCTCTCCTCCCATCCCAGCGCCAGTCCCCTCACCCCAGGGCACTCTCAGATCCTCCGGCAGGCTGGGGTGCTCCACGCAGCAGGTATAATCGGTCTCTTTGCTGGGGTCGATCTCTATGGTCGCCCGGGTCTGGTAGGTCCCGTCCCCGCTGGGAAGCACGTCCCACTGGATGGTCTCCTGGGGCACGGCCACCCCCTTCTTTAGCCACACGACGGCGACGCTGCGTGGGTAGAAGCCGTGCACCCGGCAGGAGAGGGTGGTGAGCCCGTCCCGGCTCGGCCGGTCGCTCACCTGCACCCGCGGTCGCTCTGGGGGGAGGAGACACGGAGTTAGCGGGAACCCCTCAGCCGGATCCCCTGGGCAGCAGCAGCCGAGGGGGCTGGAATCCCCCATGGGAGGCCCCGGCTCAGCCCCCTGCACAGGGAGACACAGCAGCTGAACCCCCCTCCCCCCGCACCTGTCTCAGCCCCGTGCCCAGGTCTGCTCTGCCGTCCAGCTGGAGCAGGCAGCACCAGGGCCATGGAGCGCGGGGACAACACGGCCCTGCCCTGGGCAGAGGGATGGGACCGGCTGCAGCCGCGCTCTCACGTCTGACTCATACACGGGGCCGGCCCAGCACCCCGAGGGCTCTGCTCGGTGGGGGGATCTGAACAGGGCGGGTGGGACAGGAGATGAACAGCGGCTCCTGCAGCTACGCTGGGGCCTCGCCCGATGGGGACAGAAACACCCTGGCACAGACAGCGCTCAGCATGCCGGGCGTGGGGGGAAGCAGTGTCTGCAGTGAGGATACACCCCTCAGTGACCCCCTGGGCCTGATGTGCCCCTCCCGCACCTCTCCTCTGCAGCGTCTCCCGCCCGTAGGCCAGGTACTTCTCCAGCCACTCGATGCACTCCTGCTCCAGGTAGGCTCTCCGTGTCTGAGCGATGCTCCTGTCAGCCTCCCATTTCCGTTTGGTGATCTGAGCCGCGTCATCTGCCGCTACCCAGGTCTCTTGGTCCTTGTCCAGGCTGATGAAGTCTCGTCCATCGTATCCATACTGAAAATAGCCCCTGATGGAGCCGTCAGCCCAGAGCTCACAGCCGTACATCAGCTGCAGAGTGTGAAATCCTGCAACACACGGAGCCGGGGCCCAGGGCTGGGTCATGATTTAGCCACAGGGAGCAGCTAGCGAGTCTCTGCCCAGCACCCCCAGCCTCCGAGATCCCCTGCTGCAGGCCTGCCCCACTCTGAGCAAGGACAGTGTTGCTGGCTGGCTGCGGGAGCTGCCGGGTTGGACAGCTCAGTGCGGCTGAAGCCCGGCTGCAGGGAAGATCCTGGGGCTGTGGGGAAGTGGCCCAGGGAAATGCAGCAGCAAGGAAAGGAAAAGCGAGGCCCCTGGCTCAGCAAAGAGAAGCCCGGAGCTGAGGGTGCACTGGGGGCTGGGGGGACGAGAACAGCTCAGCCGGGTCCCCAGCCCCCTCACACTGCCCCCCTGCACACACAGCTCCAGCCCAGCCGGGTGCCGGTTCCCCCAGCGACGGGGGGAGGGGCCCAGCCTGAGACAGGCCCGACACTGGGGGAGCTGAGCAACCCACTCTGACACTCGGGGCCTGTGGGCGTCGTCAGCCCCCTCCCGGGTCCCTGGGGCTCAGGCCTGGCCCATAGCTGCAGGCAGGAGCGACCCCATTACCCAATTCTGAGGCAGGCAGGGCCTTGACCTGACCCTGGAGCAGGCTGGGCACAGAGCGCACCCCAACTGCACGGGGACCCCAATGTTACAGGCTGGGCCGGCTGCCTGGGCCCCCCACACAGCACCTCTCACAGCCCAGACACCAGGGGGCTGGGCCCTGGCCGCAGGGAGACGAGCCAGCTAAAACAAACTCCTCCTTGTGCAGGGGGTTGCTCTCCCCACTGGAGTCCCCCCCAGTCCCCAATTACCCAGCATCTCCCCTGCCCTCCCCCTCCAGCCCCTGATCCCTGTTCATTCCCAGCCAGGACAGTCTCCTCCGCAGCACCTGCATCGCCCCTGCCCCCCAACTGGGGGTGCCCCCTCGATGCCCTCCTGGCCTATGTCACCCCCTGCTGCCTTCCTTCAACTGCTCCTGCCCCTCCAATCCCCCTGCCTCAGCCCCAGCCCCCTGCACCTCCTCTGTGCCCCACCCCAGCCGAGGGGCGTTTTGGGTGGGAGGGGCAGAGGCAGCAGCCGACCCAGTTCTCACCACAGGGGAGGGGGCAGGGAGACCCGGTACAGCAGCCCTGCCCCACCTGCCCCCTGACAGCCATGGGTCAGTCTGCTCCCCCCCACCCAGCCTGGGAAGGGGGGGGACCCTGCTGCAGTTGGCACCCCAGCCCTGGGGGGAGTGAAGAACCCCTGGCTGTGGGGGAGGCCAGATTTGCTTTGCAGCTGCTCTGCACATGCGCAGGGTGTGGGGTGAGTCAGGGTGGGCGGGGGGGGGCGAGCAGGGAGCTGAGGAAGGGGGGCTAGCAGCCCTGCACCCCTTGCCCACCCACGAGGCTGGGGGGGCACACAGGGGAGGGGCAGACAGCGGTCCGGGCCCAAAGCTCTCTCTCTCCCCAGCACTGCCCCCCATGCTGGTCAAAGAGGGGGCTGGTGGAAGACTGGTCGGGGTGATGATCCAGGCCCTGCTCTAGGACAGGGCACCCCGGGTTCAATCCCGGCTTGGCCAAGGCTCCGTGTGTGACCGTGGGCCAGTGGCCCAGCCTCTCGCTGCTGCGTGCCCAGCTGGGCACTGGGAATACCTGCCCTGCACTGCCCCACAGGAGGGGAGGACACAGATCAGGGCATGATGGGCTGGGAGCCCCCCGGGAAAAGCCCGGCCTGGAAGCTGGGCATTGCTATTAACGGCACATGCCAGTGAGCTGGGCTGCACAGAGCATCAGGGGGACTGGGGGCAGAGTGGGGAAATGGCGGAGGTGGAGACGCAGGAGGGGAGTTGTAGGGTGCCAGGGAATAGGGGGCCCAGGTGAGGGGAAAGCCTGAGGCTACAGCAAAGAGGCAGAAGGGTGAACGTGGGGCAGGGGCATGTGGGGAGCACAGAAGAGGGGAGACCCCCCCCCTTTTCAGGGACTCTAGGGTTCCTGTGGTGTCCCCTCACCTCTGCCAGGGGGGCTGGGGACGGAAGCTGCAGGGAGGCAGCTGCACAGCGGGGGAAGGGGCAGTGGGGGTGTTGGCCAAAATCTTGTTTTTGAAAAATACATGAAAGAACAGAGCCACAAACACGCCCCCTCCCTTCCTACTAAGAGGCACTTCAGCCTGACACACTAACTTTAATCAAAAGTTAAAACCTCAGCTGACTCTTACTGTTCTACCCTTTGAAATGTTAATTTTTACTCACTTTCAATATATTTGTAAGTATAAGAAGCCACACTGTGCAATGTAAGATATCTACTGTCAATTGTGAAAGCCACTGGCAAAAACGAAATCATGTTTGCTTTAAAATAATATGTGAGTTCTTCAGCTAGGAGTGTGCACTGAGTGATTGGAGTGTGAATGGCTGAGCAACTGAGGTGGGTGTAGACAGGGAGAGTGATTGAACAATTGGTCTGAGTGAGGGATGTCAAAATATGATGAAGAAAACACCAGCCTCACCTCATACGTTTGAGGGAGGAAGAAAGGAGTGAAGATAATAACTTTTACCACTCAACTGGCCAAAGAGGAGCCACCCTGATAACTTTGGAGCCAGCCCACTTCAAAGGACAAAATCGGATCAGGTTTGCAGCAATGTGGGTGATTGAGGATCACACGAAGTGCAGATGCAGCAGGACAGAGCAAAAACCCATAGACTGACATGGGGTCTTTTCCCTATAAAACGGGACAGAAAGATGAAGGCTGAAGGTTCAGGTCTACATCACCAACCAGCCAGGAGTACCGGTGCCATCGGCAGAGCCTGGCTCCTCACCCTCGTGCTGCAGTCACCTGGCCAGTGACTACCACCAGCACCGAGAGACTGGTAACTAGAACATCTGTGAGACCCCTGGACGTGTTTGTCTGTCTGCCTGTCCGTGTGTGTGTGTGAGTGTGAATGAAAGTACCAATTGAGACATTTGTCTCTGTAATTGTAGAATTGATACAATGTTGATCCTGTTTTCCTAGTGTTACATTATTAATACTATTTCACTAAGGTAAAGAAGGATATTGATGTTGTTAACGTGTTGATACTTTTCTTTTCTTTGATGCTATTGACCAAGTTTCTGTATTCACAATAAACGCGGCTTGTTGCCTTATCCCCTGAAAAGATCCTGTGACATTTGTTATTTGGGTAACAGGGGCAGGACCCCCAGGGGGGGGGGGGGGGGGGACGGGCTGCTCTCTGCCCTGCTCATGCTGGCCATTTCCCCCCCCCCCACACACACACACACACACTGCCTGGCTGTTCGCTCCCACCCTGGCACCACTCCCCCCACAGGAGACAAACCAGAGCCAATAACCCTGGCACGGCCCCACCCAGCACTGCAGGGGGCGCTGCCCTGCCCAATGAGCAGTTTGGGGGCAATGGCCCCCCACATTTGATTTTTTTTTTTAAATCCCCACCACCTTGAGCTGCCCAGCCCTGCCCCCAAGCGCCCAAACCTCAGTAGCATACTGAGGGAGGGGGCCATGCCCCCTGGCGCTGGCCTGCAGGGGGCACTGGCCGGACCCTCCTCGGAGGAACTGCCCCCCCGACATCCCCAGCAGCTGCAGCGGCCCAGCCCCTCTGCCTCCTGCGCTGGGCTCAAGGAGGGAGCCAGGAATGTCAGTGGGTGGGGCCTGGCCAGCACCCCCCCATGCAAGCACTATCACCCCCTCAGAATGCCACTGCTGCCACACCCACCAGCCCCACAGGGGGAGGGGGAGGCAGTGAAAAATAGGGCCAAAGGACCCCTCCACCCCGCAAAGCACTGCCGCTGATGGGGGGGGTCATGCTCCCCCCATAGGATGCCCTGACCTCCCCACCCCTGGCCCCACATTCACTATTCAAACGCTGCCTCTGCCTTTCCCCAGGGCTGCCGAGTCTAGGCAGCAGGGCAGGGCCTGTCCCGCACTGTCTGTGCAGCTCCCAGCACCCTGCCAACTCCCCCAGCCGCACTGTGCAGCCCTAACACCCATGAAGCATTTTAAAAGGTGCGCGGGTGCAGGAGGCTGGGGAGTGGCAGGGCAGGGAGGCGAGGTAGGGCAGCTCCAGGGGAGAGGGTTGAGCGGCAGCTGTCTCAGGGCTAGTCCAGGGGAGGGAGCCTGTGTGCTGTGTGCAGGGCTGGTGCAGTGTGACCCCCAGATGCACAAACACTCTGGGATGGGGGGGATAGTGTGTCCTGTCCCCCTCCCCCCCAAAGCCTCAGCCACAAGAAGGCAAAACAAAGTATCCCCACATTAAAAACTGATTCCTACTGACTGGAAGTTTCCTCTGGGGGTTACGGGGGCCACAGATCTGGCCCCCCAACCTTCTGCAGCCCCAGCAGCACAGCCAGACCTGCCAGGTGCTGTTGGGGGGGGGGGAGGGGGGCGGCGGAATTCCAATGCAGAGCTGGCCTGTGGGGACAGCTTCCCACACCCAGGACAAGGGTCCCTGCAGGCCATGTGTCCAGAACAAGCCTCTGGGCATGGCCACAACAAGTGGAGAGTCCCTGCGGCAGAGGAACCAGGGCATGGACCCACCTGGGCTGTTTATCCAACCAGCCAGAGAAACGCTCCAGCCAAGGAGTCGGGTCGTGGCCTGTGACTGCGAGGAAATGGCCAGGCGGGCAGGACATGTTTTCCTCTTCATTTCCCAGCTACGCAGCCACAGCCCCGTAGCCCAGGGGATTCCCACCGCGGGAGCCCCAGGGCGAGTCCCACAGAAGCACAGCCGGGCGCTCAGCTCCTTCTCTGCCATGGCAGAGCTCAGCGCCAGCCCCTCCTATGCAGGCAGCGTGGCTGGTGCTGAGTGTCCAACTGTGCACGGGGGGAAGGTGTGAGCGGGGCAGGCAGATCTCACCCTGCAGGGCGCAGGATCCTCGGCCCGGAGGCTGCTGCCGCTCTGGACGCGGGGCGCGGATGCGGGTGCTGGGCAGGCTGGGATGTGGAGGCTGCAGCATCTCAGCCAGCCTGGCCCAGCAGGTTTGAGGCTGTTTCCCTTCTGCTGGCGGCTGGCAGAGAACAGACTGAGCACTGCCCCGCACAGAGCCCGGGTGTGACGGACGCGGAGCTCGAGGGTCCATGAACACCCAGCCTGCGCCAGAGCCTGCCCAGTGAGACGGAGCTGGGCAAAGAGGGGGAGGCGCCGTTCCTGGGGCCCTGCGAGAACAGGGGCAGTTTCTGGGCTGGACACCACATCTCCGTTGGAAGAGCCCCCGATCGCTGGGAACACACAGCACTGAGCCGTAAGGGAGAAGGCCCCAAACTCCCACCCCCGGGGGAGGGGACGGCTCCCAGGAAGGGCACCTGACATGGTCCGGAGGGGCTCCAAGGGCCTGAGTCAGGGTGTGAAGGTCCCACGGCGACACTCAGCGAGCGCTGGCAGGATGGAGCCAGGATGCAGCTGTGAGGAAACGTCCCCGTCACAGAGACCCTCTGCCGGTCAGTAGTGTCTTCACTGAGCCCTGTGCCCCCCCACGGGTCCCTCCCCTGACAGCAACCCCCGCCCGCGCACTCATCCGTGCTCTGGTTGTAGCGCTCACGCAGCGTGTTCAGGCTCACTCGGTACGCGGTCTGCCAGCCCCGCGAGTTCTGCGTGCGCCGCTCCCAGTACTCCGGGCCCTCGTTCCGCGCCAGCCACTCCGCGCGGGGCACCTTCCTCCGCGTCTCGCTGTCGTAGCGGTCGGTGAGCTGCCCGTCCACGTAGCCGTCAACGCTGAACTGGGGCAGCCCCGGGCCGGGCTCCGACACCCCCGTGTAGAAATAGCGCAAAGAGTGCGGGCCGGGATCTGTGGGGACAGGGGGGTCAGAGCTGCCAGCGCCAACCGGGACCAACACTGAATGGACCAGGACAGACCGCCTCCCTCAGTGGCAGCAGGGTGGGGCCTGTGGGGGAGGAGGGGACGGAGAGCAGGGAGGGGGGTGTGAGGCAGAAGGGGGCAAGGCCCCATGCACCAGCCTGACTGGAGGGAGGATGGGGGAGAGGCCAGGAGGCTGAAGGGTCTGTGAAGAAGGGACAGAGGCCCAGGATGGGGCGCAGGGAGACGGGGAAGAGGGCCATGGCTGGATGGGGCTGTGGGGAGGGGCAGGGCCTATGGGAGGGGGAGTATGATTGGCAGATTGGTGTGGGTAGGAGGAGGGGCTGGTTATGCGGGGAACTCAGCACATTGTGCTAGGAGGAGCCCCCAGCAGAGGGGGCAGGAGATGAAGCTGGGGCAGGGGCTGCAGGGTGGGGGGTCATGCTGGGGCTGTCCCCAGGGCCCCTGTAGGGATCAGGGCCCCCGTTGTGCAAGGCGCTGCATGGGCCCTGCCCCACAGAGCTCACAGGCTGATGTCCCCTCCCTGCCATCAGGTTCACCCCACAGGTCCACAGGCAGGATCAGGGCCAAGGGGGGGAGGGGCACAGATCAGACAAAGGGCCTGGGGTGCAGAGACTGATCCTCAGTCCCCTCCCCCTCCCCACACCTTATCCCTGAGCAAAGTCACCCACAAACACACATTCCGCTGCCACCCTCCCCAGACCCACAACTCCCAGCTCTGCCTCGGCCCCACACCTGTTTGCTCCTGCCCCAGCTGCAGGCTGGGTCGGGCTCGGACATCTCCCTGGGGGTGTCCAGTCACCAGCTCAGGCTCAGTGTGGTTACATCAGAGCTGCCCACCCTCCCCCAGACCTGCCTGCTGCCCCCCCACACCCCACACCCCTGCCTGCCAGTCACACCCGGAACCGGCTGTCACCTCGCACCCGCACCTCGCGCTGGGCCCTCCAGCCAGGCCCTGTCTGCACCTCACTGCTTCTCTCTGCAGAGCAGCTCTGAGCCGGCCTGTCCCAGCCGCCCCCACAGCTAAACCCGGCCAGGCTCTCCCCATCTCGTGTCTGGACCCACGGGACATCCTGCCCCGGCTGTGACACACGCAGCCTCACCCCGCTCAGACCAGTCACCGCGCGGCTCAGAGACCATCTCCAGCCCCTCCCTCTGAGCACAGCTCCCTTCGCTCGGTGCCAGCCCAGCTCCATCTTCTACCGCAGCAAACAGCAGCTGCCGCACGTCACTCCTGGGGCCCTTCCTGACCTGTCCCCTCCTGCCCCATCATCTCATTGGGTACCCAAACGTCGCCTCTCACCCCCCATCAGCCACAGCCCAGCCTTCATCGCTCACTTCTTACAGTCACAAACAGCCCCTTCATGCTGTCTGCCGCGCTGCCCCCCCTTGGGAGGAGCTACCACAAACACCTGCAAAACTACCTCATCAGCCTCCAAAATCCTCCACAACACAACACAACACGACACCCTCCTTTGCCAGGGTGCCAACACAACCAGACAACGGCCACTGCTGCGCAGAGACCCCAGCCTGTCGCCTGCCCTGCATTGCCTCATTGTAGGCCCCCATCTGTCTATAGCCCTCTGTCCTCTCCTGTCCTGCTCAGATGGGACCATAGTTTGTTCTGTCTGTACAGCGCCTGGCGCAGTGGGGCCTGGACTATGACTGAGGTTTCTGGGCACTGCCAGAAAACAACAAATAATGATGATGACAGCAGGGCCGATAGCTCTTCTTTTAAAAATGGCTGGTTCCCCTACCCCCCCGCCCATGAGAAAGGCCCATCTTGTTGACCCTGTTTTTCCTGAAAGACTCTATGGGGCAGTTGAACTGGGGAGGGGACCCCGGGGGTGGGGGGTGGGGGTGGGCCATGAAACCCAAGAAAACGAGAGGGGAAGGAATTATTATTTCCGATTGGGGTCCCTGCCCTGAACCGCTCACACTCAGGCCGGCTCTACCAGGTTCTGCTCTGATTTCACTATTTCAGTTCGGGGCTGGGACTTGGTTTTTCATTTGTTTCTTTTCCCAAACTAGCAGCAGTGCAGTTATTTGGGTACACGGAGCGTGACACCAGGACAGCTCACTGCTGTAAACGTGGGGGAAGGATCTGTGCCAGTTTCACTGTGTCCATGGTAAGTGCTCGTACAGACTTAGCTGTGCTGGGTTCAAACTGTAAATGTAAATGTGGTACAAACAACCAGTCCTAAAAGATCCATTACAACTGTTTACACTTCGTTGTTAACACCTCGGCCTTGTCTACACACACGTTCACACCAGTTTAAGTTGAAGTGTGAATTTAAACTGGTTTAGTTAAACCAGTGCAAGAGGCTGTGTGGACACTCCCATTCCAGTCTAAGGTGCCTTTTTCCAGTTTAGCTGAAGTCGGTTCGGTTTGTCCACCTGCAGAGTTGCACCAGTATAGCTAAATGGAAACCGGTTCAGTTCAACTGGTGCAAAGTCCCCTATGGAGCCTCTTATTCCAATATAAGAGTGGCTTATTGGAGGATGGAGAATTCCCACCCAGGGCCTGGTGCTCCAAGGAGACCTCCAGCAACACAGGGAAGAGGAGACTTAGAATAAAACAAGCCGGGGAAAAACCCTTTGGGGCCTTCACGCTGCATTAGGGAGCAGCAGAAATGGACACAGACCCTATTTCCCCCTCAGGTCACCTTTAGTGTAATGGGCACGGGGGGCGGTTTCTGCCAGTGAAGAGGGCCCAGCCAGGCACCGATGGAGCTGGTGCTGGATACAACCTCATTAAAAGGAGCCAGACGCTCCGTGATCCCATTAACGTCCTTCTCCGCACACACCTGACTGCACAGGCCCCAGGCCAAAGCTCTGCCCCACGGGAGTTACGCCAGCCGTGGGTGTGACCCCCTGAGCTGAGGGCCTCCCGTTTCCTGGGTGCAGGGACAACCACTGCCCCCCTTTAATTGCCCCCCTTTAATTCCCTGCCTCAATGGGGCTGCACTGGGGCCCAGCCCTGTGTGTGTCAAACCCAGCCTGAGACTGAGGTGCCGCGAGGGAACAATGCCGCGGCTTGAACCACTTCAAACAACCCCCCAGAGCCAGCCGCAGCCTGACCCAGCTGCACAGCGGCTGCCAAGCTCCAGCTGGAGTGTCAGAGCTGCTGCTTCACCGAGCGCTGGGCACAGCCCTGCCATGGCAGAGTCACGTCCACACCAGGGAAAGCAGGAGATGGGTGCCCCTCTCCCACCCCACCCCATGGGGATCCCAAAGCGCTTTATCCGCCTGTTACAGGGGATCCCAGCAGCACAGATGCAGCAGCTGTTCCGGGCCCTGCAACGGGAGCTTGTGCCCAAACTGAGACCCCCTTAACACAAAGATCCTGGGCTCTCACCTCTCCCCCCAGACACACAGCGAGGAGCCAGGGGATTACATGTCTCCACCGAGCTGACACCTGTACACACTTGTCTCCTCCACAGACAGGACCCAGCTGCCCACGGGTGTGGCTGACACAGCTCAGCCTTACGCAGCCAAGGACAAGCCACGCTCAGGCACTCCAGACATGGGTTAAATCCAGCACGACAACCCCCCCGGGCGCCAGTGACACTGGGTGAGCTCCCAGATGCCTTTTCCCCTCCCTCACTTGTGTCGGGGGGGGGGGGGGGGGGGAAGGGAAGGGAAGGAGGAAGAGGGTTAATTTGCTCCCTTTCCCCAGCTGCCAGCCTGTGCCCTGCACACACGAGTGGTGCCCCAAAGCCCAGGCCCGTCCTGTGCCCCCGCGGGATGGAGCAGCCTGGGCAGCACCTGGCACAGGGATCCCCCCAGCCTGTGAGCAGGAGCAGCAACTAGGCGCCCAGGGGCCATATCCAGCCACAACTGCTTCTGAACAGACCCCAGGGTAGCGTTGGGCTGGGGGGCATGTGCAGCGCCGAGCACCACGGGACCGCGCCCCTCGCCGGTGATTACAGCCCGGTGCTGAGCGCAGAGCCCAGCGTGACCCCCACCCCGGCTGGGTCAGAGCCAGGGTCCGTCCAGCCCCGCGCCCCGTCTGCCCCCCCCGCACTCACCGCAAAGGGCCCCCGGCAGGGCCACGGCCCCCAGCAGCAAGAGGCGCAGGGCCAGCGCCATAACGCCCGGTCTGTACCCCGCGGGACTCGAACCCTCGGCCCGGCTGTCACACTCCGTCCAACCCGCGACGCTACCTCCACAGAACCCCGCGAACAGCTGCGAGCCTGGCCTGCTGCCGCTACTTATAGCCGGAGCCTCCTGGCTGTGGGGATTGGCCGAGAGGGGACCGGCCCCTCCAATAGCGACGCGCAGGCCCGTCGCGTCACCGGTCGCTGGGCAGAATCCGGCTGGGCAGGTTGGCCCGGGGAAAGCGAAAGTCTGTGAGCAGCGCTGGGTGCAGCGGGGAAACCCGGGCAGCTCCCCGCCCCCACCCCTGACCCCCACCCCCGGCCACGGGCCCCGCCACCCCAGCCAGTGCACCCCAGGCCCGGCCGGCTCGGGCAGACGGGCCGCTCCGGGGTCGGGAGCCCGCCCGTTACTGGTGGGGAGCGTGTGTCTACACGGGCTAGAACACGACACGCGCCCCTCCCCCGGCCGGGCACAGACGGGTCCCCGGTTCAAGCTTTTCTCCGCACCCCACGGGCTGCAAACGGCTCGGACCGAGGAAGGCCGAAACCCCCCCCCCAGTGACTGTCAGCTCCCTCTGCAGCAGGGCAGGGTCCCTGGCTGGGGCGTCGCTGTCCCCCCGTCTCTGCCCCATGAGCTGAGGGTGTCGGTGACCCGGGCAGAGGTTCGGGGGCTGTTCCCGGAGCGGGGGGCAGGCTGTGGGGCTGCACCGTGCAGAGGGTCAGACGGGATGATCACAATGGGCCCTTCTCGCCTTGGCCTCCAGGAACTTCAGGCACTTGCTTCATTTAATTAGTTAATTGAGCCCCCTCCCCCCACCCCTCTGTGATAACACCATAACCCAGCGCTGCCACAGCGTTACCGGCCCGTGTCGTGGCTGGGCAGAGAGGACAGTGATTTACTGAGAGACAACAGCAGAGCGGGGAAAATCCAGGAATCCCGGCAGCTCTAACCACTAGCCCCCACTTCCCTCCCAGAGCTGGGGACAGAGCCCAGGAGTCCCGGCCCCCAGCTCTAAGCCCAGGCAATGGCAATGCCCAGCCCCTCCTGTGTTTTCTTTCCCTTTACAAGTCACTGGGAGGTTTACATCATTTCTGGGAACTAGTTTGGTTAGTCCCACCCCGTGGGGCGGGGGGACGGACTGAGACACCTCTGGGTCCTTTGCAGTTTGCCCGCGCTGCTGCACAGTCGCTCTGGGCGTTATATCGGTGGGCGTTGGACTGGCCCCGGCCCGGTCTCTCCTGGCTAAGGGGAGACAGCCCCACCCCGGACACTCGCCCCACTTGGGTGGGCCAGGGAGGGGCGTTCCCAGGGGCCGAGCCCCAGTGCAGCCCGTTCCCAGCTCCCAGCGTTAGCGCAGGATCCCCCATTTGCTTTCGGTTTCTGCTGCATCACAGCAGGGCCCAGCGTCGCCCCCGCCCTGCGTGCCTCTGGCTCCCCACAGCCCCGCCCAGGCCTCCCCCCACAGCGGGTGGGGGTGAGGGTCTCCCACCAGCCCAGAGTCACTCCCGGACTGTCTGTCTGCCATGGACGGCTCGGAGCTGCCGGCACCGACTCTACAGCGGGACATTTCTGGCCCCGTTCCGAGCCAGGCAGCCATTTTGTGTGTCCGACGTGCGAGAGCGAGCACAAGATGGACACCCCGATGGGACGCCCCCTTTCGTCTGACGATCACCCCGTCAGTCTGTCCCCGGCTGTGGGTCAATGACCTGGGTCCCTGGGCCCCTCTGGAGCCATTTCAGAGCCTCGCCCAACGACCCACCTTTTCAAAATGGCCTCCACATCTGGGCACCAGCGGTTTTGTGTGCCCGACTGGAGCCCCGGGCCTGTCTCTCAGAGGTGCGGAGCACCCCCGGCTCCCTGTGATTTCCCCGGCTCTGCGGGTGCCCAGCACCCCCAACCTCAGCCTCAGGGTGACTCGAATTATGCACCCACAGCAGGATGCACCCAGAATGAGGGGCACTTCTGAGCATGTGGCCTTAACTCCCCCACCCCAGGGCCCTCCGGGCACGGACAGGGACCTGAGACGTGGCCCAGAGGGTCGGTGGACCCCGGATGGACATCCCAGGTCCCACAGCCAGGCCAGTCATTTACAGTCACAAGCTGGGCAAGTCGGCTCCGTCCCTGCCTCTGAGCCGCGCTGGGCGGGGGCTGCGGTCGCAGAGCGACCCTGAGAGCACAGAGCCCTACAGGCAGGGCACAGAGCCAGGGAGGGGTGTCCTGGACTCCCAGCTCCCCACCAGCAGGGCCAGCTCCCCCCACGCTGGGGTTCCCGGCTTCCCAGATAATCCCTGCTATTTCCATCGGTCCTTTCACCCCTCAGGGACTCTCAGCCCGCACGGCACACGCAGTCCCACAGAGATGCGGCCACCTCTGGGGATGAGCACATCAGGCAGGCACAGAGGGGAAATGTCAGCCAAGGGCTGTGGGGCAAACCCCTGCCCCAGGAGGCCTTTCATCTCCCCCATCTGACAGGCCCTGGGGTTAAGGGCTCAGCCAAGCCCCCCCATGTACCTGCCGGGAGCTCAGTGCCAGGGGAGGGAGCTGGGATCCCCTTGCGGGTCCGTGTGTCACCCTGACGCCGGCTGTGAACAGACGTCACCGCCTGACCCCAGCCTCGGCCCCGCAGCCATTTAAACAGCCACCCCTTTGTGCAGTGCGGCCCTCGCCCCGGCACTGTCGGGCTGGTGCTGGGGTCCCGGAGCAGATACAGGCTGCGCCGGGGGATAGGTCTCGCTCCTCGTTAATGCCGTGGGGAGAACGGATCTGTCCCCGGGCCGGGGATGTCGCCCCCACGCACTGGGGGGACCTGCCGTGTCTGCAGGGGACATTGGCCGGGACTAGACGTAACATCCCGGCTGGATCTCAGCCCCTGGCCGCCCTGTGCACGGCGCAGGACGTTTCTCCGACGTGCCCTGGCTGTCCCGGGACCAGCACGGCTACAGCCGCACGGCCCCACGGGTGATCTCGGCCCGGCCCCTGGCGGAGCTGCGCGGGGCTCTCACCGCGGGGGGCGGCTCAGGCCGGGACAAGCCCAGGGGGCAGCGCCAGCGTCCGTCAGCGCCTCCCTGTGGGACCCCGCCCGGGGCCTGGGTGGGCGGGATCCGGCCGGGGCAGGGGAGCGGACCAATGAGCTGGGAATGCGAGGGCGGGATCAATCGGGAGACGGACCAATCGGAGCTCTTTCTGAGCGGCAGGTGATGACTGACAAGGAGAGCCCCGGGAAGGGTTAACCCCTGCCTGGCCGCGGAGGAGAGGCGGAGCCCGGAGCAGGGCTAGGGAAGGGGGCCGGGGTCGGTCCCAGGCACCTCGGGGCCGGGGTGACGCGAGCCGTGAGCCATGGGGCTCCAGCTGCCAGTGCTGCCCCTCCGAGCCCGCAGCTCGCTCGCCTCCCCGCCACCGGGCCGGGCCCTGGCGAAGGCTGCGCACCCCGAGTGTGACCCCAAAGAGTCCGGCCGGCACCTGTGGGTCCAGCGGCTGTACAGGGTCCCAGCTGGTCCTGAGCAACCACAAACCCCCTCCCCCCCAGGTTAGACATGGGGCACACCGGGGAAACTGAGGCACACCCAGCATAGACAGTAACAGTGGGACAATTCCCGGTCGTTACACAGGGGACCCGCAGTGGGTGTGTAAAACCCGTCCCGGTTGGACAAACACCCGTCAGAGATGCTCTAGGGTTACTTGGTGCTGCCAGGGACCAGGGGCTGGGCTTGATGGTCTCTTGGGGTCCCTTCCAGCCCCACCTTGCTGTGAATGCTGAACAGGGCATTGGGACCAAACGCAGACACTGATTCCTGTGCCCCAGAGGGCCTCCGGCTGCTGATAGCAAACAGGCACCAGCTGGGACTAGACCAGGCCATTTACCGTGTTCTAATCAGGAGATTTGACAGACAGAAAATACATCGACCACCCTGTACCCAGACACGTAATTATTGTTCATAGCCGTAGTGTGCGTTACAGGGGTGCAAACAGCACTGAGTGAAGACAGGAACTGCTAGGAAATTTGAGAACTGTAATTAAAGTTAGTTAATACCCAGGACAATGACAGAGTTTCTGTACAGCTGGTATAATGCCGACATCATCCCAAGTACAGAGGTTGGTTTAAAAGTCACAAAACACAGACACAATCTGCAAAATCCTGAATTAAGGTTAATGGATTTAACAATAGTTACAATATTAGCAGCCAAAGATTTGGGTACATCACCCATGAACACTGACACTAAAAGTAGCCAGTGCAGAGCACACACAGCAAACACAGCACCGACTGTCCATAGCGTGACTGAGAATTTTAGATCCGATTCTCCCTCAGGCAGGGCCCCCACATGGGGGGGGGAGGATACACTTTACCGGGGTCTGGAGGCCCTGGGGGGCTCAGCCCAGGCTGCAACCCCCATTACCATGAGGAACGGATTGAGGGTAAATTGCAGATCCTGCCTGAGGACATTTATAGACACATCTTTCCTTGTAGCCGTTGTCCAGCTCCTGTGAGATTGGCTGGCGCCAGTCAGACGTGGCGTTAGCGCAGTCTCAAGCAACGTTCTGAACAGGGACTTGCTGGGCCTCCTCGCCCAGCCCAGCCCGGCTCTAGAACAGGCAGTATGGGCTCCTGCAGTTAAACTAGGCCTTGGCATTTGTTTGACATCCCGCTCAGTCCTAAAATATGGGACACTACAGCCTGGGAACTGGAATTAGCTTCTGAACGTCCACGTCACACGTATCCTGCAGATCTGTCTGAGAATGTATCTTTGTATCCTGCAGACCTGTCTGAGAATGCTCCTGTGAAATGTTGCACCTGAAAAAAATCGTCACGTCTCCGTTTGGAAAAGAACATGAACTACCCCCACTTATCTTCTGAAACGAACTTTACAGAAAACAACTGCACCTCATTTCAGTGAAACACGCAGAGCCCTACGGATCTGCCAGAAGCTGAAAGGTTTCAGCACGCTAGCCCTCACCGAAACTGCCGGCGTTCCACAACGGGGCAAGAACGGTTAAGCCACCTCTTCTCTATTGAGTGTGAACATGCAAGAGAAATTGACTTTGGGGGCCTAATTCATGATTTGCAATGACAAAGGCCGGGAAAATAAAACTTGAAAGTTAATTGGCCTAATTATAAAATGTTTGCAGTCACATTGCTCGTTAGAATAAAACAATCAAGACATTAACAGGATATAAATAAAACCTTTATAATGAGCAAAAAGTTACAAAACTGCCAGCAAACCTGTCGGACTCTCAGGCTGGGTGTTTTGTTAAACAAAAATAGCAAAGGGGGGAGGGGGGCATTTCTCAGAAATGTCGAATGTGTAACAGTCATTTCAGAATTCAAACTTTGTTCATGGCTCATGAGATGGTCTGTCTGGGATGAGGGATTGTCGTCTGTCTGTGGGAGGGGGCCCGTGTAACAAGTTTGTACTGGGCCTAAAAAATTATGCTTGGGCCCTGCCCTCAGTTAATACCCTCCCTGGGGAGGAAGCAGTTGCTGGCATCCCACTTGCACGAATGGGCTTGTGCAGTTAAACAAAGGCCTGGCCCTGCTCCGTCTCCATCTCCGATTTTCCACGTGCTGCCAACGGATGGCATCCTTCGGGCTCCTCCCCAGCGCAGCTCTAGCTCTCGGGCTGAGAACTGTGCGCTCCGCACTCCGGACCGACATTTATTAGGGCCACATGAAAATCGCTGAGAGATTTACAGTGCTACTATTTAAAGGAATTTTTTAAATCCTAAGCAAAAAAATTACATCCATCACACACAAAATCAACCATTTGGGAGCAGAACCAGTGCTTTGTCTACACACGAACTTGCACCAGTTCAATCAGCAGACACTGGTTCTGGTAGAAGTGGCCTTTTTTGATGTCACTTAAGTCACTTGGCAATCAGCTTGAATCAAAACAAGCCACGTCTTACACTAGAATAAAGTGTCCACACAGAGATTTACCTGAGCACTTTAAACGCACCTTTAGTTACACCCGTGCAAATCGCACTATGGACAAGTTACTGCAGTGCTCAGTGAGCTGACAGCAGGATTTCGAGGAGAGATGTCGTCTTAATACCTTCATCAGTGCCGACATAGAAACCTGGAGCTATGATCCAATCAAAGCAAACAGAAGAGCCTGCGCGGCCCCCTGTGCTCTGCTACCAGTTCATCCCACTCAACCCATGGTACTTCCTTCTGTACTAACAAGACCCACAGCGCTGTAAGTTAATGTTTGCAAAACCAGGGTAGTTCTGCAAAAATCAAGCAATCAGCCACCCCGGAGAACCCAGCCCTGCAGTCCAGGCGCCTGCAATGGGAAGTGGAAGCTGCAGTTGGTTTCTCACAGGCCGGCGTTTCGCCCGGTACAATCACGGCAAAGGGCTGTAAGCAGAGGGCGGAAGGCGCTGACGAGCTGTGGCATTGCCAGGAGCCTGATCTGCTCCGGTCTCTCTCCTGGCATCTGGGATCCCCCCAGGAGGCTGCGCAGGGGCCGACCAGCTCCGTTACGCTGCAGAAACGAGACACGGAGACCCAGAGCCGGGGGTCAGGGTGAGCAGAGTCAGCAACGCCAGCTCCGCGGCTGGGCGCTCGGTGTCACGCTCTGACCGGGGCTACAGCCTGCGCCGAGGGGTCGTCATTACACTTCGTTCTTTTCTTTCTGGAGAGGATCCTCCGTCTTGCCTTTTCAGGGATTTGTCTGCATTCTTTAGCCATCACGAGGGGCCCCTAGGCTGCATTAACAGGCCCCGTGTCTCAGGGCAGCCGCCCATCCCCTGGGCTAGCATCACTGCACATCATCTACTGATGCTGGCTGAGCTGTGAGGGGAGAAGGAAGCAGGGTCAGTGTCTCGCAGAACGCAGGGTCCCGTCCTCCCCTGCCCCACACTCGTCACACACGGAGACGCCCCAGTAACGGAGCCGGATGTCGGTGTTTTGCCGTTGTGCCGGGTACCCAGCGATGGGCGACCTACACGGAGCAGCTGGGCCCGGACGGGTACAGCCAGGGCGTGTGTCACTGCCCAGGACTGGTGCTAGCCGGACCCACCGCTGCAGCTCCCCAGCCTCCGAGCGGCCGTGGGGGGCTAGGGGAGGTCCCCATCACTGGCCCAGCCAGCCTGGTACAGGGTCACCCAGCGACCGGCACGGGGGGGGGGGGGGGGGGGGGTTGGGTTCCAGCACTCACCTGCAGCCGCTTTGTAGCCGCCTTTCTTCTTCCCTGCGGAGAGAAGCAGATTGCCATGAGCCGGCTGCTCCGGGCAGGACCTGGCTGTGATCTGTGCCCATGGCCCAGAAACGAGGTGCCCGGCCCACCCCAGGCAGGACGACAGGCTCTGCAGGGACCACTTCCCTACCTGGGTCTGGCTGCTGGGTCTGGCCAACCATGGCCACACAGAAATTTGGGGGGCCTGGGGCACAGTCTGCAGCCCCCCTGCCATTCCCAGGGTGCAAACACACGGGGGGAGGCCCAGGCGGGGTGGGGCAGAGAGGGAGCCCGCCCCACACTCATCCTGCATCGGGGGCTCCTGTCCTGCCGGGCTGGGCCTGGCTCCCCCTCTGGGCACCGCGACCTGGCGCAGGATCCCGGCACCAACTCAGCTTTGGCGCTGCCACCCCACGTGCCAGGTCACAGCACCCCTCACAATGGCCGCGGCTCGGGGCCCAGAGCAAACTGCCCCTCTGCCCCCGGGCGGCCCTGGCCAGCAGCAGAGCGGGGCAGTCACACAGCCCTGACGCAGGGTCTGTACCGCGGCTTCCCCTGGGCTGTGTGCAGGGCCCAGCCAGCGTCTCCTGGCCCAGGCCCTACGGTGACGGGCACGTCACCTCGGCCCAGCACAGACGGCACCAGCCCCCCGGCACTTACTGAGGCAGAGAACAGCTCCCGCGACGGCAGCCACCAGCACGAGAACCCCGAGAACGATCCCCACGATCAGCACCATGCCGAACTTGGGCGCTGGAACTGAAAAGCGCCAGTGAGCAGGGGACACCCCGAATCCTCCTTCCCTGTTACATGGGTCAGTCACCCCGCCCCCATCAGTGTCCTGTGTGCCCCCCGAAATCCCCTCCCCCCATCCCAGGGGTCAGTCACCGCTCTACCCATCAATGCCCATAACCCCCCCTTCCCTGAAACCCTCTCCCCCCATCCCAGGGCCCATCCCCTCACCCCAGGGCACTCTCAGATCCTCCGGCAGGCTGGGGTGCTCCACGCAGCAGGTATACTCCGTCTCTTTGCTGGGGTCGATCTCTACGGTCGCCCGGGTCTGGTAGGTCCCGTCCCCGCTGGGAAGCACGTCCCACTGGATGGTCTCCTGGGGCACGGCCACCCCCTTCTTCAGCCAGACGACGGCGACGCTGCGCGGGTAGAAGCCGTGCACCCGGCAGGAGAGGGTGGTGAGCCCGTCCCGGCTCGGCCGGTCACTCACCTGCACCCGCGGCTGCTCTGGGGGGAGGAGACACAGAGTTAGCGGGAACCCCTCAGCCGCATCCCCTGGGGCGGCAGCTGAGGGGGCTGGAATCCCCTGGGGGAGGTCCCAGCTCTGCCCCCTGCACAGGGGGACCCAGCAGCTGAGCCCCCCTGCCTCTTTCAGCCCCGTGCCCACGTCTGCTCTGCCGTCCAGCCGGAGCAGGCAGCGCCTGGGCCATGGAGTGCGGGGACAACACGGCCCTGCCCTGGGCAGAGCGATGGGACCCGCTGCAGCCGCGCTCTCACGTCTGACTCTGACACACGGGGCCAGGGCATGGCACCCTGAGGGCTCTGCTTGGTGGCGGGGTATGAAGGGGGCGGGTGGGACCGGAGATGAACGGCGGCTCCTGCAGCTACGCTGGGGCCTCGCCCAAGGAGGGACAGAAACACCCTGACACAGACAGCGCTCAGCATGCCAGGCGGGGGGAGCAGTGTCTGCAGTGAGTATACACCCCAGTGACCCCTGGGCCGGATGTGCCCCTCCCGCACCTCTCCTCTGTAGCGTCTCCTGCCCGTACGCCAGGTACTTCTCCAGCCACTCGATGCAGGTCCCCTCCAGGTAGGCTCTCCACCCCCGAGTGAAGCTCCTGTCAGCATCCCAGTTCCGTTTGCTGATCTGAGCCGCGTCGTCTGCCGCTACCCAGGTCTCTCGCTCCTTGTCCAGGCCGAGGAAGTCTCGCCCGTCATACGCCTCCTGGTAAAACCCCCCGATGGAGCCGTCACCGTGTAGCTCACAGCCGTACATCCTTTGCAGAGTGTGAAATCCTGCAACACACGGAGCCGGGGCCCAGGGCTGGGTCATGATTTAGCCACAGGGAGCAGGTAGCGAGTCTCTCCCCAGCACCCCCAACCCCCAAGATCCCCTGCTGCAGGCCTGCCCCACCTACCCCAGGAGGAGAGCACTAGAGGCCAGTCCTCCAAGCTGCCTAGAGAGGCTGGCTGCGGGGAGCAGCCAATCAGGGAGCAGCAGGCTGATATAAAAGGAGCTGTGGGCAGGAGCAGTTCAGCTGCTTGCTAGAGCCAGAGGAGGAAGGCTGGTGTGGCTGGCTGGCTGGCTGGCGGACAGGACAGGACAGGACAGCTCAGCTCAGCTCAGCTCAGCTCAGCTCAGCTGGAGCCTGGCTGCAGGGAAGATCCTGGGGCTGTGGGGAAGTGCCCAGGGAAACGCAGCAGCAAACAGCCCCAGCCAGTGCCAGACCCTTGTTTTGGGCAGCGCAGAGGATCTGACCTCAGGTCACTCACTCTGGGAATGAGAAACTCCAGGCCAGAGGCAGGCTCGTGGCGAGCAGCCGCTCCCTGGACAGGGTGCCTGCGGCGCTGCCAGGTGGGAGGGGTTATGGGGAGGCTCAGGGCACCGGCTGGATTTGCTGCAGCCTCAGCTCCTGGACTCCTAGGATTAGGGGAGAGTTTCAGCTCTCTTCTCACGGAAGGAGGTTCCTGCCCTGCTGACGGTAGAGAAGCCCTTGGAGTCTGACCTCCCGCAGCTCAGAGCAGGAGACAAATAAGAACAGTCCCGAATGTGAGCGCCCCAGACAGGGGACATTTAAAGCCCAGGTGGGCTGTGGGGCCTGGCATGTGACCCGCGCACACATGGGGCTGCGATGCTGGGACTCCCCTCAGCTTGGGGTCTGGGAACTGTGACGAGGCGGCTCAGAGCCCAGCCCAGCCCAACTTGCCCCAGGCTCGGGGCGGGGGGAACAGTCACTGGCCTGGCTTGGCGGACATGGTCCCATCCTGCAGGGAGCCAGCACGGGGCCGGTCTGTGGCCCAGGCGGGCAGATCAGCTGCTGCGATGGGTTCTGACCTGTGGGTCATAGCTGGGGCAGGGACTGCAACCAAGGGGGTGGGGAGCCCCCAAAGGGAGCAGGGGCAGCGCAGGAGGGACAGAGATGAGGGGAGTTGGGGAGGGGACAGCGTGCCACTTGCTGCTTGGAGGGGGCCAAACTGTCTTTCACTGAACCCCCCAATTCAGTCCCCCTCTCCCCTGATCCCCGCAGCCCCGCACTCACCCGCGCTGTGGTTGTAGCGCCCGCGCAGGGTGTTCAGGTTGGCTCGGTACAAGGCCTGCACGCCCTGGGAGACCTGCGTCTCCCCGGCCCAGTACTGCGCGTCCAGGCTCTGCACCATCCACTCTGCGCGCGGCTCCGCTCTCTGCGTGTCTCGCTGTCGTAATGCAGGATGTGCTGCCCGTCCACGGAGCCGACGATGCTGAACTCGGGCAGCCCCGGGCCGGGCTCCAACACCGCCGTGTAGAAATTGCACAGAGAGTGCAGGCCGGGCCCGGGGGCTGTGGGGAGGGAGGGGGTCAAACCCACCGGCACTGACTGGAACCCAATCCCGCCACTCACTGGCCCAGCCCTACTCTCTCCGGGGTGGGGGCCTGTGTGGGGGGTGTTAGAGGGAGAGTGGGGGGGGGGTGTGAGGCAGAAGAAGCGGGACCAGGAGGAGATGGGCCCCACACACCAGCCTGACTGGGGCATGATGGGCGAAGATTGGGGAGAGCAGGGGGGACAGTATCTGGGGGTAGGGAGGCTGAAGGGGGTGTGAAGAAGGAAAAGGGGCCCAGGAAGGGATGTGGGGAGGAGGGGAAGGGAGACAGGGCTGGAGCAGGGTGTGACGAGGGGGCGGCAGGAGGGGCAGAGCTGGAGGGGGCTGAGGAGGAGGGGAAGGGGGCCAGGGCTGGAGGCAGGTGTGGGGAGCAGCAGGGATGGAGGGGGGCAGGGTTGGCAGGGTGTGTGTTAAGAAAGGAAGGGAGCCCAATGGGGGGGTGTGGGGAGGAGAGGGCAGGGAGAGGTGCAGGGTTGGCAGGGGGTTATGGGGAGGAGGGGGTGGTTATGGGGCAGCTCAGCACATCGCACTGGGAGTAGCCCCCAGTAGAGGGAGGCAGGAGAAGGGCCTGGGGGCCAGGGGCCGTGCACACAATTTACCATCACTGAGTCACACTGCGGCTGCCCCCAGGCCCCTGTAGGGATCGGGGCCTCGTTGTGCCAGGCACTGCATGGGCCCTGCCCCACAGAGCTCACAGCCTGATGCCCCCTCCCTGCCGTAGGGTTCACCCCACAGATCCACAGGCAGGGTCAGGGCCAAGGGGGGAGGGGTACAGATCCCAGACAAAGGGCCTGGGGGTGCAGAGACTGAACCCCGAGTCCCTTCACACACACACACACACACCCCGAGTGTCCCGCTGACTCAGACACGGCTCAGGTCTGCTACGCACGTCTGGGCATCGTGGCCTGGGGGTCAGGCTGACGCAGGCTGGCGGCTTGTTTGGTCCTGTTCGCTCCTCAGCCTGTCCGGGTTCTTTAGGTTCACACCCTGCAATTCCCGTGTGACCCTCCCTCCCTGCCTCCCTCACAGAGCCCCACTGGAGCCGTCACTCCTCAGTAAGCTCAGACCAGGGTGTGCAGGGTCGGGGCTTTGTTCTCCAGCTCCTGGTCGCCAGTTACAGGCCAGCCCCCTCCGTGCTGGGCGCCAGACCCACGACAGGGACAGCCCTGCCCTGGCTTATATCTAAGCTGAGAGAGAAAAGATGGACCAAACTCTCCCCTTTCCTTCCCCCCAGCTCCTCCGGGTGCTGGTGGCCCTGGGTCCCTCCTTCCAGCCCCAGTTTGGGGGCAGCCCCCCTTCCCATCTCCCTCCCCTTGGTTCAGACTCCAGGGGCCGAGCCAGCAGGCCTGCTGCCGCTGTGCCTCTCTGGCTGACTCGTCAAAGTATCGCTGGAGCAGGGGACTGGACCTGGCCCCCCTCTGCTGTGCGATGGCTCCAACCACCAGGCTGTGGGGATCCACGCGCCCCATACTGAGTTCTCTTGCCGCTCTGTCCCACTGCAAGTTGGCCTGGCCCTGCCAGTCCCCAGCCCTGGCTCATCCCAGCGCCCGCCCCTCCATTCCTGCTCTCACGCTGCGGAGCGTCTCTGGCAGGAATCTGTGGCCAGGCTGACTTCTTTCGCTCCAGGTTCCTCCTCTCCTCCCTGAGTTCTGCCATTTTCCTTGCTAAACATCTCCACGTCTCCAGCGTAGCTGGGTCCCCACCCACCGTCCCAGCTGCCTCTTCGACGCCTTTGTCTCACCTCTCACTCAAATCCGCCTCGCCTCCTGCCGCCATCGCTCCCTACACAGGGTGTCCCTGATTTCTTCCCAGAGAAAATGTAGGAGGCGGGGGGGGGGAGGGGACGACACGGTTATACAACTCCCACCTCTTCCTCCCTCATCGTTCATCTGCTCTCCTCCGACCTAACCCCTGATCTCCCTCACACCCACTCTCCTCCCTCACGCTCACTCTTCTCTGGCTTCCCTCTCACAATACAAACATCTGTCTATAGCCCTCTGTCCTCTCCTGTCATACTCAGATGGGACCATAGTTTGTTCTGTCTGTACAGCGCCTGGCGCAGTGGGGCCCAGACTACAACCTAGGTTTCTGGGCATTGCCAGAAAACAACAAATAGTGATGACAGCAGGGCAGGTGGCTTTACTTTTAAAATGGCTGGTTTTCCCCATTCGAGGGGCCCATCTTGTTGAGCCTGTTTTTCCTGAAAGACTCTATGGGGCAGCTGGAGAACTGGGCGGGGGAGGGACGTGGGGGTGGAGATGTGAAACCCGAGAAAACAAGAGGGGAAGAAATTATTATTTCAGGTTGGGGTAGCTTCAGTCATGCTGGGTGTTGTACAGACACAGCAAGTGCCAGTCCCTGCCCTGAAACGCTCACACTCAGGCCGGCTCTACCAGGTTTTGCTCTGATTTCACTATTTCAGTTCGGGGATGGGACTTGATTTTTCGTTTGTTTCCTTTTGCCAAACTAGCACCAGTGCAGTTATTTGGCTACACAGTGCGTGACACCAGCACAGCTTACTGCTATAAACGCAGGGGAAGGATCTGTGCCACTTTCACTGTGTCCATGGTAAGTGCTTCTACACACTTAGCTATGCTGGGTTCAAACTGTATAAAGTGGTACAAACACGGCGTGTCCACCAGTCCTAAAAAGATTATTCCAACTGTTTACACTTCGTTGTTAACACCTCGGCCTTGGCCACACACAAATTTACACCAGTTTAAGTTGAAGTGTGAATTTAAACTGGGTTAGTTAAACCAGTGCAAGAGGCTGTGTGGACACTCCCATCCCAGTCTAAGGTGGCTTTTTTCAGTTTAGCTGAAGTCAGTTAGGTTTGTCCACCTGCAGAGCTGCACCAGTATAACTAAATGGAAACCGGTTCAGTTCAACTGGTGCAAAGTCCCCTATGGAGCCTCTTATTCTGATAGAAGAGTGGCTCCCCCCGTCCAGTTTAGACTAAATTGTGGGGGATCAGTTTAAGCTGACCTGAAGAAAGCCACTCTTCTTCCAAAATTAGAGGGTCCACAGAGGGGTTTGCACTGATTTAACTAAACCGGTTTAATTATACCAGAACGAGACTGTGTGTGTAAAAGGTCCTGCTTAACCAAAGCACCTGTCTAGCAGCAGGAAGAGAAGCTGTCCCTGGTAAAGATTCAGCAGCCCGAGGCCCTTCATTTGAGGACTGAGAATTCCCACCCAGGGCCTGGTGCTCCAAGGAGATCTCCAGCCACACAGGGAAGAGGAGACTTAGAATAAAACAAGCCGGGGAAAAAACCCTTTGGGGCTTTCACTCTCCAGTAGGGAGCAGCAGAAATGGACACAAGCCCTATTTCCCCTCAGGTCACCTTTAGTGCAATGGGCACAGAGGGTTTTCTGCCAGTGAAGAGGGCCCAGCCAGGCACCGATGGAGCTGGTGCTGGATACAACCTCATTAAAAGGAGCCAGACCCTCCGTGATCCCATTAACGTCCTTCTCCGCACACCCCCGACTCCACAGGCCCCAGGCCAAAGCTCTGCCCCACTGGAGTTACACCAGCCGTGGGTGTGACCCCCTGAGCTGAGGGCCTCCCGTTTCCTCGGGGCAGGGGCAACCACTGCCCCACCTTCATTCCCTGCCCCTAATGGGGCTGCACTGGGGCCCAGCCCTGTGTGTGTCAAACCCAGCCTGGGACTGAGGTGCCGCGAGGGAACAACGCCGCAGCTTGAACCACTTCAAACAAACCCCCAGACCCAGCCGCAGCCTCACCCAGCTGCACAGCGGCTGCCGAGCTCCGGCCGGGGTGTCAGAGCTGCTGCTGCACCGAGCGCTGGGCACAGCCCTGCCATGGCAGAGCCACGTCTACACTAGGGAAAGCAGCAGGTGGCTGCCCCTCCCCCAGCCCGCGGGGATCCCAAAGCGCTTTATCCGCCTGTTACAGGGGATCCCAGCAGCACAGACGCAGCAGCCGGTCCGGGCCCGGCCCATGACCCGGGAATCTGGCTCGTGACAACAACCAATGGATGCCCCTGGCCGGGCGTCTCGCGGGGCTGCGGGGCGCGTACAGCGCCGGGCACCCCGGAGCCGCGCCCCACGCCGGTCACTATGGCCGCGTACCGGCCCGCCCCAGCGACTCTGTGCTTCCGTCCAGCCCCGCGCCCCGCTACCCCCCGCTGTCCGGCCCCCCGCACTCACCGCTACGGGCCCCCGGCAGGGCCACGGCCCCCAGCAGCAGCAGCAGGCGCAGAGTTAGCCCCATAGCGCCCGGCCCGTGCCCGCGGTCCGGCTACTAACGGGGCAGCCTGGCCGCTGCAGCGATTGGCCGAGCGGAGACCGGCCCCTCCAATAGCGACGCGCGGGCCCATGCGTCACCAGTCGCTGGGCAGAACCCGGCTGGGCAGGTTGGCCGGGGAAAGCGAAAGTCTGTGAGCGGCGCTGGATGGGGAGCTGGGGGTGCAGCGAGGGACGAGGGAATTTGGAGGTTCAGTGGGGGGGGGGGAGGTTGGAGGTGCTGGGGGAGGGGAGCTGGCGGGGCTGTGTCAAGGCTCTCACTGCGGGGGGGCGGGTCAGGGTCACTCCCTGGCCCGGTGTCAGGGCGGCTCAGGCTGGGACAAGCCCAGGGAGCAGTGCCAGCGCCCGTCAGTAACTCCCGGGGGGACCCCGCCCGGCGCCTGGGTCTTCGGGATCCGCAGCAGCAGCGGGAGGAGCCGAGCCCAGGGCTGGTCTGTATCGCGCTATACAGCACGGCCGGAGCCAGCGCCTGCTCCCCGCGTCCAGGGCTGCCTCCCAGCTCCACGCGCCCCGGCTCAGGGCACCGGAACGGGACTGGGGGGAGGGCTGGTAACTGCGTCTCCTGCTCGAGTTCCCCACCTCCGCTCCCCTTCCAGCCCTAGCCAGCTCCAGCCAGGGCCGGTGGCTGGTTCCCAGGGGTCGGACTCTCTAGCAATACAGCCCTGCCCCGGCGAGGGGTTGTACTGACAGAACCACCCGGTAGAAGAGTCACCCACCAACGCCAAATAGCGATGCTGGTGCAAACCCCGCGTGGCTCGGGCCGTAGGGGGCGAAGGGTGACACACGCTGCATGCAAACGTGTCTGAAACCCCCAGCAGCGCAGCCACACACTGCACCCAGCCGGAGTTCCTGGGGTCGGGGACATGACCGGTAAAAGGACGGAAACCCGCTCAGAACAGAGCCCGGCCCACACCCCCCCGCAGCCTGTCAGCTCCAGCAAAGCCAGGCCCCAGCTGCCCGCAGAAGAATTCATTCTCCCCAGCTGGCGGCAGGCTGCTACCCCTGAGCAGGGCCGTGTAAGAGCCCCGCCCCTAGGGCCAGCCCCCCACATTCCCCCCAGCCCCGTTACAGGATCCGACCCCCGTCCTAGCCGGGGGTGACTGTCTGCACTACCCGCCTGCAGGGCCTCGCTGGGCGCGCGTCGGCCTGGGATACCAGAGCACTGGTGGCTGCAGACAGCCCCGTGTGTCTGCGCCTGGCTTAGCCGCCCCTGTCCAAGGGCCTGTCAGCCCTGACCCAGCCTGGCCGCCCCATTCCCCACCCCGCCCCCACGTGCTCCCTGCTGCGGCTGCAGGAGGGCTCATGGGCCGGCCACATCTGAACCTGAGTTTAAAGGGACCGGAGGGGAGATTTTCCAAAGCGCTAAGGGGGTTAGGAGCACGAGTCCCACTGACTGTCGCTGGTAGTCATGCTCCTGAATCCCTTAAGGCCTTTGAAACTCCCCTCCGGGTCACGTTACCTATAACGCTCCTGACCCATCATCGCTGCTCTGTGTCCAGCGGGAAGCCGGGCCTGTGGCTGCCCATCAGTACCCATCACTCGGGCAGGGCGGCTCTGGGCGGCTGTGTCTATCTGTGCTGCTGCTGCCCAGCCCCCCAACACCCGTTAGTCACCCCCAAGCACTTCTGACCACCCCAAACCCAACATACACACGTGCTGCCCCCTTCCTGCCGGGCCCCTCTGCTCCCCAGCCCCGGGATACACCCCATCCCCTGACCCGCCAGACACAATCCTGCAAACGGGCTGAGGAGAGAGACTAAAAACCCAACACCGACATTTCTTGTGGTCACATGAAAATTGCCAAGAGAGTTACAATGCTGCTAGTTAAAAGGGTTTTCAAAATCTTAAAAAAAAAAAAAAAATCACACCCATCACACACAAAATCAACCATTTGGGAGCAGAATGTTACCCAAATAACAAACATCACAGGATCTTTTTAGGGATAAGGCAACAAGCCGCGTTTATTGTGACCATGCAAACATGGGAAATAGTATCGAAACGAAAAGAAAAAGTATCAACACTGTAATAACATCAACATTATGCTTTAACAAAATAGTATCAACAATCCTATGAAAAACAGGATCAACATTGTATCAATACAACTACAGAGAATCTTGTTTAATAAAGTATACTTCGTTGACATGTTTCAATTGGTGCTTTCATTCACACACACACACACACACACACACACACACACACAGGGGTCTCACAGATGTTCTAGTTACCAGCCTCTTGGTGCTGGTGGTAGTCACTGGCCAGGTGACTGCAGCACGAGGGTGAGGAGCCAGGCTCTGCCGATGGCACCGGTTCTCCTGGCTGGTTGGTGATGTAGACCCGAACCTCCAGCCTTCATCTTTCTGTCCCGTTTTATAGGGAAAAGACACCATCTATAGGTTTTGCTCTGTCCTGCTGCAACTGCATTTTTGGTGTGATCCTCATTCTTGCAAGCCTGATCCGATTTTGTCCTTTGAAATGGGCTGGCTCCAAAGTCATCAGGGTGGCTCCTCTTCAGCCAGTTGATCATCTTCGCTCCTTTCTTCTTCCCTCAAACATTTTAGGTGAGGCTGGTGTTTTCTTCATCTGTTTCGACATCCCTCACTCAGACCAATTGTTCAATCACTCTCCCTGTCTACACCCACCTCAGTTGCTCAGCCATTCACACTCCAATCACTCAGCGCACACTCCTAGCTGAAGAACTTAACATATAATTTTTAAAGCAAACCTTATTTCATTTCTGCCAGTGTCTGTCACAATTAGATAGATACATCACATTGCACAGTGTGGCTTTTTGTACTTAAAATAGGATTTTTACAAATATATTGGAAGCAGGTAAAATTAACAGATAAACTGGCCAGTGGACATAGTACAGACATTTACAAACAATCTTAAACTTATACAAAGTGCAGACAGACTTGAATTAACATTTAAAAGGGTAGAACAGTAAGAGTCAATTTGAGGTTTAGCTTTTGATTCAGACTGAAGTGCCTTTTGGTAGGAAGGGGGGGGTGTTTGTGGCTCTGTTCTTACATATATTTAAAAACAAGATTTTGGCCAACAAGAACCAGTGCTTTGTCTACACATGAACTTTGCACCAGT
>NW_027132951.1:0-5504 GCF_026122565.2 Emydura macquarii macquarii
ATAGGGAGATACGGTAGTCGCGTATTCGGCTTCCACGTCCAGCGGCCCTGAGCGAGTCAGGAGGCTGCTCTGGTATCCGCAAGGCCAATTACCACGTCCCGTGGCCCCAAGTGAGGCAGGAAGGGAGATACGGTGTTCGCGTAACCGGCTGCCACGTCCCGTGGCCCGAGCGAGGCAGGGAGTTCTAGCCATGGTCCGCGAGGCTGGTGCTAATTCCCGTGTCCCCAAGCGAGGCAGGAAGGGAGATCTGGTGGTCCGCGAGGCCAGCCACGTCCTGTGGCCCCGAGCGAGGCAAGGGAGGCTGATCCGGTGTCCGTGAGGCTAGCTGTCCCATTCCCTATCCCCTAGCGAAGCCAGGGGAGTCCGATACAGTTTCCGCGTTTCCTGCTGCTACACCCTGTGTCTCCGAGGGAAGCAGAGAGGCCAATAGCATCTAAGTGAGGCCGATATGATGTCCTGTGAACCTGAGCGAGGCAGGGAGGCAATTCTGGGTTTGTGAGACTGGCTGTCACATCTCGTTGCCCCGAGCGAGGCAGGGAGGCTGCTCTGGTATCCGCGAACCGGCTGCCCGTCCCGTGGCCACGAGAGAGCAGGAGGCTGATGCGGTGTCCTTGAGGCTGGCTGCCACATTCCATGTCCCCAAGCTATGCAGGGAGGTAGATACGGTGTCCACGAGGCCGGCTGCCGTGTTCCTTTGCACTGAGGGAGGCAGGGAGGCCGACCCGCTGTCTGCAAGGCTGGCTACATCCTCTGTTCCGTGCCAGGCAGGAGGCCGATTCTGGGTCTGTGAGACTGGCTGTCACATCCTGTGGCCCCGAGCGAGGCAGGGAGTTCTAGCCGGTGTGAGAACTGGCCTGTCCGTAATGCCTTCCAAGCAGATCGAGGCAGGCTGCTCTGGTATACGAGTAACCGGCTGCACCACGTCCCGTGGCCCCAGGGGAGGCTGAAGAGGTGTCTGGGATGCCGGCTGCCACATTCCATGTCCCCAACTGATGCGGTGTCCACGAGCCCGGCTGACACGTTCTGTGACTCCAACCAAGACAGGAAGAAGATACTGTGATCCTGAGGTCGACTGCCACTTCCCGTGACCCTGAGCAAGATAAGGAGAAAGATGTGGTGTCCGCGAATCCTGATACTTCATCATGTCACTCCGAGCAACGCAGAGCTGCAGATAGCATGTCCGAGAGGCCGGCTGTCATATCCTGAGACCCTTAGCAAGGCAGAGAGAAAGATATGGTGTCCGCCAGGCTGACTGTGATGTCCCGTGAACCCAAGCAGAGGCAGGGGAGGCCGATTCTGGGTCTGTGAGACTGGCTGTCACATCCCGTGGCCCCGATCGAGGCAGGGAGTCCATACAGTTCCCGCATTTCCTGCTGCTACACCCTGTGTCTCCGAGCAATGCAGAGATACTGATAGCATCTCCGTGAGGCCGATGTGATGTCCTGTGAACCCAAGAGGCAGGGAGGCCGATTCTGGGTCTGTGAGACTGGCTGTCACATCCCGTGGCCCCCAAGCGAGGCAGGGAGGCTGCTCTGGTATTCGCGAGGCCGATTACCACGTCCCGTGGCCCCAAGCGAGGCAGGAAGGGAGATACGGTGTTCGCGTAATGCCACGTCCCTGGTGGCCCAGGGAGCGAGCAGCCGTTCTAGCCATGGTCCGCGAGGCTGGCGCCAAGTGCCGTGTGGCTGAACGAGGCAGGGAGGCCGCTCTGGTCTCAGAGACTGGCTACCACGTACCGTGGCACCAAGTGAGGCAGATAGGGAGCTAACGTTATCGCGTAACAGGCTGCCGCGTCCCTATGCTCCGAGCGAGACAGGGAGTTCTATGCGGTGTCCGCTAGGCCGGCTGCTCATTCCGTGTCCCCAAGCAAGGCAGGAAGGGAGATACGGTGTCCACCAGGCCGGCTGCCGTGTCCCTGTGAACCCGGTGAGGCAGGGAGGCCGATCCAGTGTCCTGAGGCTGGCTGTACCATCCTGGCCCCTAGCGAAGCAGGGAGGTCCGATACAGTTTCCGCATTTCCTGCTGCTACATCCCTGTGTCTCCGAGCGAGGCAGGAGAGGCCTGATAGCATCTAAGCCAGGCTGATGCTGCATGTCTCTGTGAACCTGAGCGAGGCAGGGAGGCAATTCTAGGTGTTGTGAGACTGGCTGTCACATCTCTGTGCCCCGAGCGAGGCAAAGAGGCTGCTCTGGTATCCGCGTAACCGGCTACCACGTCCCGTGGCCCCAAGAGAGAGGCAGGGAGATGCGGTGTCCTCGAGGCCGGCTGCCACATTCCATGGCCCCAAGCTATGCAGGGAGGTAGATACGGTGTCCACGAGGCTGGCTGCCGTGTTGCTTTGCACCGAGGGAGGCAGCGAGGATATCCGCTGTCTGCAAGGCTGGCTGCACGTCCTGTGGTTCCGTGCCAGGCAGGGAGGCTGATTCTGGGTCTGTGAGACTGGCTGTCACGTCCCGTGGCCCCAAGCAGGGAGGGCTTTGAAGGGAGTTCTAACTGGTGTCCGCGAGATACGGTGTCCCGAGGTCCCGCGGCCCCAAGCTATGCAGGTTCCTGTGGGAGGATACTGTTAATCGCGTAAGGCCGTCTTCCACGTCCCGTGGCCCAGATCGGAGGCAGGGAGTTCTAGCCGGTGTCCGCTAGGCTGGCGCTAATTCCCGTGTCCCCCAGCAAGGCAGGAAGGGAGATACGGTGGTCGCGTAATCGGCTTCCACGTCCCGTGGCCCGAGAGAGGCAGGGAGGCTGATGCGGTGTCCTCGAGGCCG
This sequence comes from Emydura macquarii macquarii, assembly GCF_026122565.2. Taxonomy (NCBI): domain Eukaryota; kingdom Metazoa; phylum Chordata; order Testudines; family Chelidae; genus Emydura; species Emydura macquarii. The sequence continues at coordinate 2,763 of NW_027132951.1, forward strand.
GCTGCCACATTCCATGTCCCCAAGCTATGCAGGGAGGTAGATAAGTGTCCACGAGCCCGGCTGGCCCTGTGCACCGAGAAGCAGGGAGGAAGATCTGCTGTAACCTGCAAGGCTGGCTGCACATCCTCTGGATCCGTGCCAGGCAGGGAGACCGATTCTGGGTCGCGTGAACTGACTGTCACATCCCGTGGCCCCGATCGAGGCAGGGCCAGGCTGTCTATCCTGGAATCCAGCGAGGCCGGCTACCGTGTCCCTATGCCCCAAGCGGCAGGAAGGGAGGCCGATTCTGGGTCGCGTAACTGGCTGCCATGTCCCGTTGCCCCGAACGTGGCAGGGAGTTCTAGCCAGGGTCCACTAGGCTGGCGTCAAGTGCCGTGAGGCTGAAGAGAGCACGGAGACCGCGCTGAGTATCAGGGACGTCCGTGGCCCCCCAGGCAGATAGGGAGCTCTGGTAACCGGCAGCAACACGTCCCGTGGCCCCAAGCGAGGCAGGAAGCTGATCTGCGTTGTCCTCGAGGGAGGCTAATTCGTCCCGTGGCTAAACAAGGCATGGAAGGAGTCACGGTGTCTATGAGGTCGGCTGCCACATCCCCATGCCCCCAAGCTATGCAGGGAGGGAGGTAGTATACCACGACCGTCTGTGTCCCTATGCACCGAGGGAAGGCCGCCTGTCATATCCTGATCCGCTGTCTGCAGAAGACTATGGTGCACATCCTGACTGTGATGTCCCGTGAACCCCAGGCAGGGAGACCGATTCTGGCCAGGAGACTGGCTGTCACATCCCGTGGCCCCGATCGAGGCAGGGAGGCTGCTTTGAATCTGCGAGGCTGGCTACCTGTCCCGTGCCCCTAGCGAGGTAGGGAGCTGTAGTCGCGCATTCGGCTTCCACGTCCAGTGGTCCCGAGCGAGTCAGGGAGGGAGATACGGTGGTCGCAGAACCCGCCACGTCCCGTGGCCCTGAGCGAGGCAGGAAGGGAGATACGGTGGTCGTGCATCGGCTTCCAAGTCCCATGGCCCCGATGAGGCAGGAGGCCGATCCGGTGTCCGTGAGGCTAGCTGTCCCATCCCCTGGCCCCTAGCGAAGCCGGGAGTCCGATACAGTTTCCGCGTTTCCTGCTGCTACATCCTGTGTCTCCGAGCAACGCAGAAATACTGATAGCATCTCCGTGAGGCCGATGTGATGTCCTGTGAACCCGAGAGAGGCAGGGAGGCCGATTCTGGGTCTGTGAGACTGGCTGTCACATCCCGTGGCCCCGAGCGAAGTAGGGAGTTACGGTAGTCGCGTATTCGGCTTCCACGTCCAGTGGCCCCGAGCGAGGCAGGGAGGCTGCTCTGGTATCCGCGAGGCCGATTACCACGTCCCGTGGCCCCAAGTGAGGCAGGAAGGGAGATACGGTGTTCGCGTAACCGGCTGCCACGTCCCGTGGCCCCGAGCGAGGCAGGGAGTTCTAGCCATGGTCCGCGAGGCTGGCGCCAAGTGCCGTGAGGCTGAACGAGGCAGGGAGGCCGCTCTGGTGTCCGCGAGGCCGGCTACCACGTACCGTGGCCCCAAGTGAGGCAGATAGGGAGCTACCGTTATCACGTAACAGGCTACCTCGTCCCTATGCTCCGAACGAGGCAGGGAGTTCTAGCCGGTGTCCGCTAGTCTGGCGCTAATTCCCGTGTCCCCAAGCAAGGTAGGAAGGGAGATACGGTTGTCGCGTAATCGGCTTCAATGTCCCATGTCCCCGAGCGAGGCAGGAAGGGAGTCACGGTGTCCATGAGGTCGGCTGCCACATCCCATGCCCCCAAGCTATGCAGAGAGGCCGATCCGGTGTCCCATCCCTGCCCCTAGCGAAGCTGGGAATCCGATACAGTTTCCCGTTTCTGGTTGCCACATACTGTGTCTCCGAGCAACGCAGAGATACTGATAGCATCTCCCGTGAGACCGATGTGATGTCCTGTGAACCCGAGAGAGGCAGGGAGGCCGATTCTGGGTCTGTGAGACTGGCTGTCACATCCCCGTGGCCCCAGCAGAATAGGGAGATACGGTAGTCGCGTATTCGGCTTCCACGTCCAGTGGCCCCGAGCGAGTCAGGGAGGCTAGCTCATGGTCCGCGAACCGGCAGCCAAGTGCCGTGAGGCTGAACTAGGCAGGAGGCCGCTCTGGTATCCGCGAGGCCGGCTACCAAGCGAGGCAGGAAGGGAGCTACCATTATCGCGTAACAGGCTGCCGCGTCCTGTGGCCCCGAGCGAGGCAGGGAGTTCTAGCCGGTGTCCGCGAGGCTGGCGCCTAATTCCCGTGTCCCCAGCGAGGGCAGTGAAGGAGATACGGTGGTCGCGTAATCGGCTTCCACGTCCCATGGCCCCAAGCGAGGCAGGGAGGCCGATCCGGTGTCCGTGAGGCTAGCTGTCCCATCCCCTGGCCCCTAGCGAAGCCGGGAGTCCGATACAGTTTCTGCGTTTCCTGCTGCTACACCCTGTGTCTCCGAGCAACACAGAGATACTGATAGCATCTCCGTGAGGCCGATGTGATGTCCTGTGAACCTGAGCGAGGCAGGGAGGCAATTCTGAGTTTGTGAGACTGTCTGTCATATCTCTTTGCCCCGAGCGAGGCAGGGAGGCTGCTCTGGTATCCGCGTAACCGGCTGCCACGTCCCTGAGGCCACGAGAGAGGCAGGGAGGCTGATGCGTGTCCTTGAGGCTGGCTGCCACATTCCATGTCCCCAAGCTATGCAGGGAGGTAGATACGGTGTCTACGAG
>NW_027132952.1:0-5406 GCF_026122565.2 Emydura macquarii macquarii
TCTACAGAACTTTCACTGGGGAGGTTTCTTGGGTCCAAAAAGGACTTTCTCTTTAAAATGCTAATGGCCTATGTGGGACCTGGGAGACTTAGGTTCATACCAATGCTCTGCCCTATTCAGAGTACAGACTTGAACTGGGCTCTTGCACATCTAGCTGAATGCTTTAACCACTGGGCTATTGCCTCAATTAACGGTCTCAATTTTGTCCCATTGATGAAAGGAAAAATAATTGACCATAAAACCATTTCCCATCTAGCTCTAATTCTTACTCATAAAGGCTCACTCACTTTAAGGTTCCTTTACACTGATAGGGTAAAGGACTGATCAGGTACCTCCAGAACACGAAGCACAAGTGTCTACAGTTTGAGCTAAAGAGCTAAACTCTTACTAACTTACTTTGAGCAGTGGGTTAGATGCTGACAGCTGTAACTTGAGGCAGATTAAGTACTTATTAGACACAATTCCCTCCCTACGTGATGTGGGAACATGAACACTTAAGACGGAGCAGAGTCAGAACAGGAAGGAATTGCTGTGTAGAGCTGGTGAACTACAAGACTCAGAGATGGTTTCATGAAAACTCACGTGCCATTTATTCATTCAGGAATCCCACCAGGAGAGTGCAGCAGATTGAGAACATTGTAAATAGGTACCATCACTGGATTAAAGGAAGAGTGCTTTTGTACAGCTGGACAAATAATGGATTGTTGTTTTTTTGGCTTGCTGGCATTTTTGAAAACAATGAAAAAAACAAACCCTTTAGTTTTATCTCAAACCGAAGAAGACATTTTCTGAAACTTTTTGGCAAATTGAAAACATTTTGAGTCAAAATCTTTTTGGTAACATAGAAATGAATGCAGAAAAGGACCTGGGGGTAACAGTGGATAAAAAGCTGGATATGAGTCAGCAGTGTGCCCTGGTTGTCAAGAAGGCTAATAGCATATTGGGCTGCATTAGGAGGGCATTGCCAGCAGGTCACAGGAAGTGATTATTCCCCTCTATTCGGCATTGGTGAGGCCGCATTTAGAATATTGTGTCCAGTTTTGGGCCCCCCACTACAAAAAGGATGTGGACAAGTTGGAAAGAGTACAGCGGAGGGCAACAAAAATGATTAGGGGGCTGGAGCACAAGACTTATGAAGAGAGGCTGAGGGAACTGGGTTTGTTTAGTCTGCAAAAGAGAAGAATGAGGGGGGATTTGATAGCGGCCTTTAACTACCTGAAAGGCGGTCCCAGGGAGGATGGGGCTAGGTTGTTCTCGGTGGTGGCAGATGACAGAACAAGGAGCAACGGTCTCAAGTTGCAGGGGGAGGTCTAGGTTGGACATTAGGAAAAAGTTTTTCACTAGGAGCGTGGTGAAGCAATGGAATGGGTTACCCAGAGAGGTGGTGGAATCTCCATCTTTAGAGGTTTTTAAGCTGAGGCTTGACAAAGCCCTGGCTGGGATGATATAGCTGAGGTTAGTCCTGCTTTGAGCAGGGGGTTGGACTAGATGACCTCCTGAGGTCCCTTCCAACTCTAATATTCTATGATTCTATCTGAGAAAAATGAGTTTCACGTTGCAGGCATTTTGACGAAAACACAATCAAAGAAAAAGAGGACTGCGTTCACAAAGCACGCAGCAATGGCTTCCATGATAAATTTTAGCTTAGAGCACTAAGCTGGGTTGTGGGACACCTGAGTCCAGTTCCTCCTCCTGTATGATGTGGAGACGGGATCTAATTTGAGCCCCCCAACACTGCATGAGCATGCCCCAACCACTGGGCTATGGGATATTCTAGTATGGGGCATTCCCAATCTCTCCTCTTGAAGTTGTTTCACTTTTGATAAACAATTAAATAGCCACAGGAGCAAGGATTTGAATTTAGGCCTCCTACATGGGGACCCTAACTACCAGGCTACAGAATCATTCCCATTCACTTTCCTTGGCCAAATGACCATCCATTGTCATCATGAATGACTACAAGTGGCAGCAGTTGAGCCAGGGTTTTGTGGATCACAGTAGTCCCTTTGTGAAGGTGGGCCCTGCAGCCTTATCCCAGTGTGGCTCCTGCACGTGCTAACATCAGTATAAATTATTAGTGCTGCCATGTGTGTGGTGGTGGGACTGGGAGTCACTGGCACCTTCCTCAGCACAGACTCTTTGTAGGCTGACTGGTTCCTGAACGCATTAGAGCACTGGGTATAATGTACATGGAGAACATTCCGGAGGCACAGCCCTGTGTACACCTCTTCCTGAAAGCTTAGCAGCAAATGCTTTGGGCCAGCACCTAAAAGGTGCTCTCCATCCTCAATTGCCCCTGAAGTAAGTGAGCTCCCAGCTGCCTGGGTGTCCAGTGGAGTTACTCCTGACTGTAACATCAGTGGGACTGTAACATCAGGCCCTGGGAGCTGAGGGCATGCAGCAACCCACAGGAGTGTTCTATGATCCCTTTCACACCACTATCTGCTCACAGCAGAGTCAGTTGCTGTTAATGAGATTATGTCACAAAATAGGCCAGTCATACCCTGTCCCTGATCTACAAATCCACAATCCTGGCACCACCTAGTGGAATAGGAGAGGTACATACATTTATTTAATTTATTTTATTGCACTAGCCATACTAAATCACTGTATTATTTAAGTGGTCCCAGTTAGGTTTTTGAATTAACACTTTAGAGAGTTGAATACACTGGGAGAAGGGAGAGTTTCATTGCTTTGCAGCTGTTACCGTTTTTCAGGAGCATTCAAGATTAAGATGATACGAAAGCTTAAACTTCGCCAATTGCTGCAAAACAGTGATGATTTCTCTTTTTTTTTTTTTTGTTTTTTTTGCATGTGCAACTAGTGCTTTTCTCCTGGGTTTGGTAATGATTGGAATTGGCCAGCACACCAGACTAACCTATGAAAGTTTCCATGACTCTTTTTGTGACTCCATCAGTCAGGATATTGGATTTCTATCACTATGTCTAAAGGTACTTTTATGACCTCCCCTTATCATTATAGCTGAGCAGCTCACAACCTTTGATGTGTTTATTTATCTGCACAACATCACTGTGCGGTAGGGCAGTGCTCTTATCCCCATTTTATAGATGGGGAACTGAAGTACAGAGAGGCTGAGTGACTTGCCCAAGATTTCCCAGAAAGTCTCTGGCAGAGCAGGGAATTGACTGCGGGCTCCTGCTTTGTGCCCTAATCACTGGACCAACCTTCACTCCTCATCCAAAAAAAATGAGCCCATTATATTTCTATAATCAAAAAAACCAAAACGTTATATTTGTCTTTGTAGTAAACCATCTGCTTCACATATTTCAGGGCTCAGACTGCAGGACTTTTGGGGGTCTTTATAGCAATTAATATAATTAAATATTCAAATGAAAAACAGGGTTACTTACCAGTAACTGTTGTTCTTCGAGATGTGTTGCTCATATCCATTCCAATATAGGTGAGTGCACGCCCCGTACACTGGTTCCTGGAACGTTTTTCCCCTTAGCAAGCCCCGTAGGGTCGGCTCAGGCGCCCCCTGGAATACCGTGCTCATGCCACGGTATATAGGGCGCCGCCAACCCCGTGGGCCCTCAGTCCCTTCTTTCTGCCGACTCCGACAGCAGGGACGGAGGGTGGGTGTGGAATGGATATGAGCAACACATCTCGAAGAACAATAGTTACTGGTAAGTAAGCCTGTTTTCTATCTTCGAGTGATTGCTCGTACCCATTCCAATATAGGTGATTAAATAGCCATACCTTCGAGGTGGGTAGGAGTCAGTATTGAGCCGCTCTCGCCAGCATGGCTCTGCCGAAGCCTGCATCCTCTCTCTCCTGCTGCACGATGGCGTAGTGGGACGTGAAGGTGTGGACCGACGATCAGGTCGTTGCTCTGCAGATGTCCTGCAGGGGCACTCTTCCCAGGAAGGCCGCCGATGAGGCCTGGGCTCTGGTTGAGTGTGCTGTCACAGCTCCTGGAAGCGACACCTTTGCCCGCTCGTAGCAGGTCCTGATGCAAGTGGTGATCCAGGTGGAGATGCGCTGGGTGGAGACAAGTGAGCCCTTCATCTGGTCCACCACTACCACAAACAGCTGTGTTGACTTCCAGAACGGCCTGGTCCGCTCGATGTAGCAAGCCAGGGCTCATCTGACGTCCAGCGAGTGCCATCTCCGCTCCTCCTCCAAACCGTGCGGTTTCGGAAAGAACACGGGGAGGAGGATATCCTGGTTATAGTGGAACTGAGACACCACCTTAGGCAGGAAAGCCAGGTGGGGTCTCAGTCGGACCTTATCTTTGTAAAACACCGTGTAGGGGGGCTCCGAGGTCAAAGCTCTTATCTCGGAGACCCTCCTAGCCGATGTAATGGCCGCCAGGAAGGTTACCTTCCAAGAGAGGACAAGCAATGGGCATGTAGCCATGGGCTCGAAGGGGGGTCCTGTCAGCATGGCGAGGACCAGGTTTAAGTCCCAGGGAGGCACCGGGTCACAGACCTGGGGATATAGCTTCTCCACCCCTTTGAGGAACCTCACTGACATGGGGTGAGAAAATAAGGATCTCCCTTCCATCAGTTGGTGGAAGGCCAAGTTGGCCGCCACATGTACTCTGAGGGAGGCCAGAGCTAAGCCCTGGAGCTTCAAATGGAGGAGGTACTTCAAAATTGCCTGTATGGGTGAGGAGCTCGGTGGGATATCCCGGGTCCATGCCCAACAGGTAAAACGCTTCCACTTGGCTCAGTACACCACCTGAGTGGAAGGTTTCCTGCTGCTGAGCAGGACCTGCTGGACTTGCATGGAACAGGCTCTCTCTTCCTCCATCAGCCACAGAGTCTCCATGCTGTCAGGTGGAGGGAGTCCAGGTCCGGGTGGAGCAGGCGACCCTGGTCCTGGGAGAGCAGGTTGTAACGCCTTGGGAGCAGCAGCGGCGTAGCTATGGACAGGTCAAGCAGCATCTCAAGCCAATCTCACCACATACGTACAGGCTGGCATGTGTCCCAACAGCTGTAGGCAGTGCCTGGCTGTCGTCATGGGGGACCTGTGGAGATCGTCAATTATGGCAGCCATTGCCTCGAAGCGAGGCTGAGGGAGGAAGGCTCTGGCCTGGGTGGCATCCAGTGTGGCCCCAATGAACTCTATGTGCTGCAACGGGGTGAGAACGGACTTCTGCTCGTTGATGAGCAGCCCCAGGTTGGTGCATATTGCGCAAGTGAGGTCAAGGCTGTTCCTTACATGGGCCCCGGATCAGCCAGTCGTCCAGGTATGGGAATATCTGTACTCCCCTGTGGCGCAGGTGGGCCACAACCACCGCCATATACTTCATAAACACCCTGGGGGCGGAGGAGAGGCCAAAGGGCAAGGCCAAGAACTGGTAGTGGCAACCAGCTACCACAAACTGGAGAAACCTTCTGTGCCCAGGGAGGATAGAGATATGAAAATATGCGTCCTTTA
>NW_027132953.1:0-5303 GCF_026122565.2 Emydura macquarii macquarii
CCTTAGTCTTTAGAGTGCCGCGGAACCCTCGTTGCCGAAAACAATGTAGATGCTTCTACATTTTGAGCTTTTGCTATCAAAGCCAATACGGCAAAAACAACGAGGGTTCCGCGGCACTCTAAAGACTTTAGTCTTTAGAGTGTCGCGGAACCTCGTTGCCGAAAACAATGTAGATGCTTCTACACTTTTAGCTTTTGTTATCAAAGCCAATATGGCAAAAACAACGAGGGTTCCGCGACACTTTAGTCTTTAGAGTGCCGCGGAACCCACGTTGCCGAGAACAATGTAGATGCTTCTACACTTTGAGCTTTTGTTATCAAAGCCAATATGGCAAAAACATCGAGGGTTCCGCGGCACTTTAGTCTTTAGAGTGCCGCAGAACCCTCGTAGAAGAAAACAATGTAGATGCTTCTACACTTTGAGCTTTTGTTATCAAAGCCAATATGGCAAAAACAACGAGGGTTCTGCGGCACTTTAGTCTTTAGAGTGCCGCTGAACACTCGTTGCCGAAAACAATGTAGATGCTTCTACACTTTGAGCTTTTGTTATCAAAGCCAATATGGAAAAAACAACGAGGGTTCCGCGGCACTCTAAAGACTTTAGTCTTTATAGTGCCGCGGAACCCTCGTTGCCAAGAACAATGTAGATGCTTCTACACTTTGAGCTTTTGTTATCAAAGCCAATATGGCAAAAACAACGAGGGTTCTGCGGCACTTTAGTCTTTAGAGTGCCGCGGAACACTCGTTGCTGAAAACAATGTAGATGCTTCTACACTTTGAGCTTTTGTTATCAAAGCCAATATGGCAAAAACAAACAGGGTTCGGCGGCACGTTTGTCTTTAGAGTGCCGCGGAACCCTCGTTGCTGAAAACAATGTAGATGCTTCTACACTTTGAGCTTTTGTTATCAAAGCCAATATGGCAAAAACAACGAGGGTTCTGCGGAACTTTAGTCTTTAGAGTGCCGCGGAATACTCGTTTCCTAAAACCATGTAGATGCTTCTACACTTTGAGCTTTTGTTATCAAAGCCAATATGGCAAAAACAACGAGGGTTCCGCGGCACTCTAAAGACTTAAGTCTAAAGGGTGCCGCGGAACCCTCGTTGCCGAAAACAATGTAGATGCTTCTACACTTTGAGCTTTTGTTATCAAAGCCAATATGGCAAAAAAAACGAGGGTTCCGCGGCACTTTAGTTTTTAGAGTGCCGCGGAACACTCGTTGCCGAAAACAATGTAGATGCTTCTACACTTTGAGCTTTTGTTATCAAAGCCAATATGGCAAAAACAACGACGGTTCTGCGGCACTTTAGTTTTTAGAGTACCGCGGAACCCTCGTTGCCGAGAACAATGTAGATGCTTCTACACCTTGAGCTTTTGTTATCAAAGCCAATATGGCAAAAACAACAAGAGTTCGGCGGCACTCTAAAGACTTTAGTCTTTAGAGTGCCGCGGAACCCTCGTTGCCGAAAACAATGGAGATTCTTCTACACTTTGAGCTTTTCTTATCAAAGCCAATATGGAAAAAACAACGAGGGTTCGGCGGCACTTTTGTCTTTAGAGTGCCGCGGAACCCTCGTTGCCGAAAACAATGTAGATGCTTCTACACTTTGAGCTTTTGTTATCAAAGCCAATATGGCAAAAACAAGGAGGGTTCCGCTGCACTTTAGTCTTTAGAGAGCCGTGGAACCCTCGTTGCCGAAAACAATGTAGATGCTTCTACACTTTGAGCTTTTATTATCAAAGCCAATATCGCAAAAACAACGAGGGTTCCGTGGCACTCTAAAGACTTTAGTCTTTAGAGTGCCGCGGAACTCTCGTTGCCGAAAACAATGGAGATGCTTCTACACTTTGAGATTTTGTTATCAAAGCCAATATGGCAAAAACAAAGGGGGTTCGGCGGCACTTTTGTCTTTAGAGTGCCGCGGAACCCTCGTTGCCGAAAACAATGTAGATGTTTCTAAACTTTGAGCTTTTGCTATCAAAGCCAATATGGCAAAAACAACGAGGGTTCCGCGTCACTCTAAAGACTTTAGTCTTTAGAATGCCGCGGAACTCTCGTTGCCGAAAACAATGGAGATGCTTCTACACTTTGAGCTTTTGTTATCAAAGACAATATGTCAAAAACAACGAGGGTTCCGCGGCACTTAGTCTTTAGAGTGCCGTGGAACCCTCGTTGCCTAGAACAATGTAGATGCTTCTACACTTTGAGCTTTTGTTATCAAAGCTTTATGGCAAAAACAACGAGGGTTCCGCGTCACTTTAGTTTTTAGAGTGCCGCGGACCACTCGTTGCCCAAAACAATGTAGATGCTTCTACACCTTGAGCTTTTGTTATCAAAGCCAATATGGCAAAAACAACGACGGTTCCGCGGCACTTTAGTTTTTAGAGTGCCGCGGAACCCTCGTTGCCGAGAACAATGTAGATGCTTCTACACTTTTAGCTTTTGTTATCAAAGCCAATATGGCAAAAACAACGCGGGTTCTGCGTTACTTTAGTCTTTACAGTGCCGCGGAGCCCCCGTTGCCGAAAACAATGTAGATGCTTCTACACTTTGAGCTTTTGTTATCAAAGCCAATATGGAAAAATCAACGAGGGTTCCGCGACTCTTTAGTCTTTAGAGTACCGCGGAACCCACGTTGCCGAGTACAATGTAGATGCTTCTACACTTTGAGCTTTTGTTATCAAAGCCAATATGGCAAAAACAACGAGGGTTCCGCGGCACTTTAGTCTTTAGAGTGCTGCGGAACCCTCGTTGCCGAGAACAATGTAGATCCTTCTACACCTTGAGCTTTTGTTATCAAAGCCAATATGGCAAAAACAACGAGGGTTCTGCGGTACTTTAGTCTTTACAGTGCCGCGGAACACTTGTTGCCGAAAACAATGTAGATGCTTCTACACTTTGAGCTTTTGTTATCCAAGCCAAAATGGCAAAAACAGCGAGGGTTCTGCGTCACTTTAGTTTTTAGAGTGCCGCGGAACCCTCGTTGCCGAGAACAATGTAGATGCTTCTACACCTTGAGCTTTTGTTATCAAAGCCAATATGGCAAAAACAACAAGAGGGTTCGGCGGCACTCTAAAGACTTTAGTCTTTAGAGTGCCGCGGAACCTCGTTGCCGAAAACAATGGAGATGCTTCTACACTTTGAGCTTTTGTTATCAAAGCCAATATGGCAAAAACAACGAGGGTTCGGCGGCACTTTTGTCTTTAGAGTGCCGCGGAACCCTCGTTGCCGAAAACAATGTAGATGCTTCTACACTTTGAGCTTTTGTTATCAAAGCCAATATGGCAAAAACAAGGAGGGTTCCGCTGCACTTTAGTCTTTAGAGAGCCGTGGAACCCTCGTTGCCGAAAACAATGTAGATGCTTCTACACTTTGAGCTTTTATTATCAAAGCCAATATGGCAAAAACAACGAGGGTTCCGTGGCACTCTAAAGACTTTAGTCTTTAGAGTGCCGCGGAACTCTCGTTGCCGAAAACAATGGAGATGCTTCTACACTTTGAGATTTTGTTATCAAAGCCAATATGGCAAAAACAAAGGGGTTCGGCGGCACTTTTGTCTTTAGAGTGCCGCGGAACCCTCGTTGCCGAAAACAATGTAGATGTTTCTAAACTTTGAGCTTTTGCTATCAAAGCCAATATGGCAAAAACAACGAGGGTTCCGCGTCACTCTAAAGACTTTAGTCTTTAGAATGCCGCGGAACTCTCGTTGCCGAAAACAATGGAGATGCTTCTACACTTTGAGCTTTTGTTATCAAAGACAATATGTCAAAAACAACGAGGGTTCCGCGGCACTTAGTCTTTAGAGTGCCGTGGAACCCTCGTTGCCTAGAACAATGTAGATGCTTCTACACTTTGAGCTTTTGTTATCAAAGCTTTATGGCAAAAACAACGAGGGTTCCGCGTCACTTTAGTTTTTAGAGTGCCGCGGACCACTCGTTGCCCAAAACAATGTAGATGCTTCTACACCTTGAGCTTTTGTTATCAAAGCCAATATGGCAAAACTTTTAGCTTTTGTTATCAAAGCCAATATGGCAAAAACAACGCGGGTTCTGCGTTACTTTAGTCTTTTGTTGCCGAAAACAATGTAGAACAATATGGAAAAATCAACGACTGTTCCGCGGCACTTTAGTTTTTAGAGTACCGCGGAACCCACGTTGCCGAGTACAATGTAGATGCTTCTACACTTTGAGCTTTTGTTATCAAAGCCAATATGGCAAAAACAACGAGGGTTCCGCGGCACTTTAGTCTTTAGAGTGCTGCGGAACCCTCGTTGCCGAGAACAATGTAGATCCTTCTACACCTTGAGCTTTTGTTATCAAAGCCAATATGGCAAAAACAACGAGGGTTCTGCGGTACTTTAGTCTTTACAGTGCCGCGGAACACTTGTTGCCGAAAACAATGTAGATGCTTCTACACTTTGAGCTTTTGTTATCCAAGCCAAAATGGCAAAAACAGCGAGGGTTCTGCGTCACTTTAGTCTTTGGAGTGCCGCGGAACACTCGTTGCCGAAAACAATGGAGATGCTTCTACACTTTGAGCTTTTGTTATCAAAGCCAATATGGAAAAAACAACGAGGGTTCCGCGGAACTCTAAAGACTTTAGTCTTTAGAGTGCCGTGGAACCCTCGTTGCCAAGGACAATGTAGATGCTTCTACACTTTGAGCTTTTGTTATCAAAGCCAATATGGCAAAAAACACGAGGGTTCTGCGTAACTTTAGTCTTTAGAGTGCCGCGGAACACTCGTTGCCGAAAACAATGGAAATGCTTCTACACTTTGAGCTTTTGTTATCAAAGCCAATATGGCAAAAACAAAGAGGGTTCGGAGGCACGTTTGTCTTTAGCGTGCCGCGGAACCCTCATTGCCGAAAACTATGTAGATGCTTCTACACCTTGAGCTTTTGTTATCAAAGCCAATATGGCAAAAACAACGCGGGTTCTGCGTTACTTTAGTCTTTACAGTGCCGCGGAACCCTCGTTGCCGAAAACAATGGAGATGCTTCTACACTTTGAGCTTTTGTTATCAAAGCCAATATGGCAAAAAACAACAAGGGTTCGGCGGCACTCTAAAGACTTTAGTCTTTAGAGTCCCGCGGAACTCTCGTTGCCGAAAACAATGGAGATGCTTCTACACTTTGAGCTTTTGGTATCAAAGCCAATATGGCAAACACAACGAGGGTACCGCGGCACTCTAAAGACTTTAGTCTTTAGAGTGCCGCGGAACCCTCATTGCTGAAAACAATGTAGATGCTTCTACACTTTGAGCTTTTGTTATCAAAGCCAATATGGCAAAAACATAGAGGGTTT
>NW_027132954.1:0-5381 GCF_026122565.2 Emydura macquarii macquarii
AACTGGAGAGAAAGAATGCAAATGAGAAAGAATGAGGTGCAAGGAGGAGCATTGTGCAATGAAATGTGGGGGCTGGAGCCACTCTCGGATGAACAAAGCATTATGGCAAAGTACGGCAACATTTATAGGCTGAGACAGACAACTGGAATACACAATTTACACACCCAATTATGTATTTTGTGGCATTTCTTTATCTCACCTTGATTTTACTATCTGAAACAAAGCATCCCCATTCATTATGTTGTCATCATATCGTGTGCTAAATTAAAATGTATTTGTGCTAGCTAAAATATATTTACGTAAATATCTAATGCATAGTACAGTAACAACAACTACCAAATTCATATAGTAAACAATAAACTTACAAACATTTACTTTACTACATGGTCTGACTTTGGTTCACAGCTTTTGGTTCAGTACTCAGATCCTACGACAGACCCAATGCTTCAGGCTCTCTGTCTTTCTCCTACACCCCAAATTAATTCCTAGAGAAGATCTTCTAGAAAAACGACCCCTCTTGCCTCCAAAAATGGGCAGTGATGGAGAATCCATCTCAGGATCCTTCTGCGTATCTGTTTGGTCCTCACCCCGTAAACAATGGGATTCAGAATGGGTGGCACCAGGAGGTAAAAGTCCCCCATGACAATGGGAACTAGTGGAGTGAGGCCTTTCCCAAACCTGTGCACCACAGACAGACCAATCAGTGGCACATAGAAGGCCAGGACCACGCAGAGGTGGGCCACGCAGGTGCCGAAAGCCTGGAGACGCTCCTTCCTTGATGACAGCTGGAGGACGGCCTATCATGAAGTAGGACAAAGAAATGAGCAATGAGTCGAGCCCCATCACCAAAATGATAGCGATCAAGCCATAGACCACATTGGCTTTGGTGCTGGCGCAGGCCAAGTTCATGACCTCCTGGTGCAGACAATAGGAGTGGGACAGGGTGTTGGACCCACAGAACGGCAGGCGAAGAATGAGCAAGGGCAAAGGGAGGAAGAACAGCACTCCCAAGTCAGAGCCACCAGGCCTATCTTGGCTATCACCGGATTGGTGAGGATGGCCGTGTGCCTCAGAGGAAGGCATATGGCCAGGTATCGATCCAAGGCCATGGCAAGCAGGACGGAGGACTCGACGGCCGACAGGGAGTGGATGAGGAACATCTGGATGAGGCAGGCGCCGAAGCTGATTTCCCTCACGTCAGACCAATGGACGGAGAGCAGTCGGGGCACGGTGGAGGTGGACAGCATGAGGTCAATTGCAGCCAGCATACAGAGGAAGAAATACATGGGGGCATGCAGGCTCCGCTCCATCTTTACAATGAAGAGCACTGTGCAGTTGCCTACAATGACCACAATGTACATGGAGCACAGAGGGAATGCTGTCCAGAACTGGGCAGCTTCCAGTCCGGGCATGCCCGCCAAGATGAAGACGGAAGGTCTGAATTCTGTGTCGTTTGTAGAGGGCATGGTGCAGTGCCTGACATCCAGTTACGCTATTCCATATTGTCCTCCCCTCACTGCAAGGAACACAGAAACAATATTGCAGTAAAGCGTGACAGTGATATTGCATCTGAAGGGGTTATGACGACCAGCTACCATTAACAACAAATTAGCAACAAAGCTAAAGAATGGCCATTTTTATGAGAACATGGAAGTCATGTGGAGGAGGTGTCGCCAAGCAGGGGGTTCCGTCCCTGTCTGTATCTCTAGCCACTGCAGCAATGCTGATATGGGAAGGTGCTAATATTTAATCTATAGCACCTGCTTTGAGTATCTGAGGACCATTAGAAATGCTGGTTGGCTGCAGGATAATGTTACTTTTATGGCTTCCACAGGTATGATGAAGTGGGAATTTGATGTAATATTTTTTGACACGTCCTTGTGCCTCAATTTCACTTCTATGGTGCCTTGTTATCCAGTGGGGGAAAAAGGGATTAATCTTGCTTTCGGGGCAGCCTAAGAGAATAGATGTGAAGATCACTCAGCAGTGTGAGCAGGGATGGGTCACTGCCGAGCATGTGAGGTAGATTCCCATGCCTGAATCGTTCTTTTCAGGTGACCAGTCTGAGGAACTGTCCCAGATTGAGGTGTCATTGGAGGAGGTCTTAGTACTATTTAATGTATCAATTTATTCCAAGTCACTAGGAGTAGATGGTATCCACCCAAGTGTTCTGAAGGAACTGAAATGTCTAATTGTAGATCTACTAACTGTGGTATGTAACCTAGCATTTAAATCAGCTTCTGTACCAAGTGAATGTGGGATGTCTAATGTGAAGCCAATTTTTAAGAAAGTCGCCAGACGCGATTCCGGTAATTATAGGCCAGTAACCCTAATTCCAGTACCTGGTAAACTGACTGAAATTATAAGCTTTTGTAAAAGAAATCATTCCTCACCAATCTACTGTAATCCTTTGAGAGGGTCAACAAGCATGTGCACGAGGGTGATTCAGTGGATAGCATGTGCTTGGATTTTCAGAAAGCCTTTGACAAGGTCACTCACCAAAGGCTCTTCAGGAAACAAAGCTGTCATTGGATAAGACGGAAGGTCCTCTCCTGGATCAGTAACTGCTTAAAAGATAGGAAACAAAGGATAGCAATAAATGGTCAGTTTTCAGAATGGAGAGAGGTAAATAGTGGGGTCTCCCGGGATCTCTACTGGAGCCAGTGCTGTTCAACAAACTCATTAATGATTTGGAACAAGGGGAAACAGAGAGGTGGGAAAATTTGCAGATGAGAAAAAATTACCCAATATAAATCAATCCAAAGCAGATTGTGAAGAGTTTCAAAGGATTTCACAAAATTGGGTGACTGGGTGACAAAAGGGCAGATGAAATTTAGTGTTGACAAATGCAAAGTAACGCACGTTGGAGAACATAATCCCAGCTATACACAGAAGGATGGGATTGAACGTAACTGTTACCACTCAAGGAAGAGATTTTAAAGTCATTGTGGCTAGTTCTCTGAAAACACCCACTCAGTTGCAGCAGCAGTCAAAAAAAAGCAGAATGTTGGGAATCATTAGGAAAGGGAAAGAGAAGATAAGAGAAACATCATAATGCCACTGAATAAATCCATGGTAGGCCCACATTTTGAATGGTGTCTACATTAGCTGTTAACACTCAAGACAGAGATCTCAGAGTCATTGTGGATAGTTCTCTGAAAACGTAGGAAAGGGATAGATAAGACTGAGAATATCATAATGACACTATATAATCCATGCTACTCCCGCATCTAGAATACTGCACACAGTTCTGGTCTCCCCATTTCAAAAATCATGACTGGTGTGGAGGAGTGAATAGGGAAGTGTTATTTACTCTGTCACACAACACAAGGACCAGGGGTCACCCAAGGAAATTAATAGACAGCAGGATTAAAAGAAACAAAAGGAGGTATTTCTTCACACAACACACAGTCAAATTGTGGAACTCGTTGCAAGGGAATGTCAGGAAGGCTAAAACTGTAACTGGGTGCAAAAAAGAACTATGTAAGTTCATGGAGGATAGGTCCATCAATGGCTATTATGCAGAATGGACAGGAATGCAAAACCATGCTCTGAAGTGTCCCTAGCCTCTCTTTGCCAGAAATTGGGAATCGGTGACAGGGGATGGGTCACTTGATGCTGACCTGTTCTGTTAATTCCCTCTGAAGCACCTGGCATTGGCCACTGTCAGAAGACAGGACACTGGGCTAGGTGGATCATTGGTCTGACCCAGTCTGGCTGTTTTATGTTCTTGTTAAGGAGGACTGGCTGAGGCCGACCCTAAATCAGTGCAAAACCTGACAAGACCCTGGCAAATACAATCACCAGGACATAGATGTTTAACAAGCAAGGCCGCAGAGGGAGATGGATTCCCCCACTTCTGAGCAGGGAGGATGAGCAACATCCTCTACCTCTAGAACAAAGGACTGGGAAGCTGTGGATGGGGGCCAAGAGCTGGCTGCTGGAAGAAGTTGGGGCTCTCAACTGGGAATTGACTGAGAAAGAGGGAGAGACAGAGCCTGAACATGGAGTTCTCTATAGGCGGGAGGAGCTCTCGGCAAAGCGGAATGGAACTGAACTATACTTTAAGCTCTGTGCTAACCTAAGGATGTCCTAGGTTGTGTTCCATTTGTCTGATAAACCCAATTGCTTTAACAGCACTGCTGTAGTGTCTCTGCAAATGCATGGGTGGTGTGTTAACCTCTGAAGAGTGGACAAGACTCTACCAGGGGTGCAGCCCAGTTTGACTAGATGAGCAGAGCTCCCTGTGTTAAGAAGGAGGCCTGGAGCCCCAAAAGTTCAGTCTTAGGAGGTGGTGAGACTGCAGGTACCTACTCCGGAAGAAGAGTGAGATCCCTTGGGGGCCTGACACACTGGAAGGCTTCCTCCGGTTCTTTTGGGGGTCAAACTCCCTTCTGTCACCTTGCTGGGGTTTTCTTTCCTGGATCTGTGGTTCTTTTGTCTTCAGTCAGCCTGGGCTTAGAGGGGGCTGCAGCTGTGCGATTTGCTAGTTTCCTACCCACATGCACTGAGTGAGCGACAGGAAAGTCCATCTCCCCACAGCCTGGCACAAAAGAGGGGACAAACTGTTGGCTGAGCTGCTATATGGGCCATCATATTTCAGTGCAGCTGAGATGGAACTGGGCTGCGCTTGGGTCCAGTTCTCCCCCAGATTTTGTGGCATTCTAACCTGTAGTTTCAGTGCAGGCACCTCTCTAATTATTGAAGAAGACTGAAGATGTGTGGCGCTAGGGGTCTGATCCAGGGCTTACCGAAGCCAGTGAGAGTCATTCCATGGTCCTCAGTAGGCCTGGGATTGGACCCAAAACCATTATCATTATTTCACCCAAGGTTGGGCTGTCTTGTGCGTGGCAGAGAGGCCTCAGACTACTTCCGAGCTCCACGGTACGCGGTCCTTGACAGAGACACACACTGATTCCTTCTTCTCTCTTAAACACTCAGACGTATTGAACATGCTTTTCACTTGCCACTATATTTAGCAACAGGGTAACACTTTATAGTAAGATTCCTTTTGCAAATACTTGATAAAGGGTTATAAATGATTAACAAATGTTTTGATAAATTATTAGCCATTTGTTATAGAGCCTGACAGGTCAATCCTCTGCTTATAACTACGACTTATAGCCTTTTATGATCCCTTCTACTGATATGTTTATAATGACACATACCACTCATGTGTGTAACAGGCTAATAACAACTATTAATTATTTAGTGATTTTTATAAATGTGACCTTAATAAACAGTTGGCTAAAAATCTTCCTACCACTGAATGTTTAAATAACCAATTGCATTAAGCAGTAGGTAAAAGGAACAAGCCACCTGAAGTATTAATAGTAATGAACAGAATTAGTTTTGCCTTCTAATCATTTTAAAATAGAAAT
>NW_027132955.1:0-5483 GCF_026122565.2 Emydura macquarii macquarii
AAATGCAGGTGTTCTAATGAATGCCCAGGGGGCCCTTATCACTGTGCTGGGTAGCAGCTCCGGCATACTCTTGGCTGGCACCAGCCTGAGTTCCATGTGTCATTGCCACGAACACCAGGGCCTGAGCTGCATTTTACTTTTTTTATTTGTATTCTCACTGTTCCTATCAGAGGCGGCTGGGACCTGCTGATGGTGGGCAGAGGGCACGGTTCAAAGGCACACACACTCTCTGCTCTCAGCCTGCAGCTCCCACAGCAAAGTGTTCGCTTCTCCGTCTCCCCGGGGTCACAGCTTGCAGCCTGCTCCAGGAGTCTCTGGAGAGGGAGGGGGCCTGGCCAGCAAACACTGGCAGAAATCTGCATGGTCACCTGACCCCTCGTTCCCCCACCCTGGGTCACCTCTGATTCTTATCATTGGTATTATGGTCGGACCTACAGACTGGAACTCAGATGTGGGCCCCTTTCTTCTGGGTGTTGTGCGGACACATAGTAAGAGACTGTCACTGTCTGAAATGGATACACATTTAATGGATGAGAGAGACAAAGGATATAATGATCCCCATTTAACAGATGGGGAAACTGAGGCACAAAGCAATTCAGTGAGTCACTCAAGATTAAATAGGGAATCTTCCACAAATCTCCCCCACTACAAAAAGGATGTGGCCAAGTTGGAGAGAGTCCAGCGGAGGCAACACAATTGATTAGGAGGCTGGAGAACATGATTTTTGAGGTGAGGCTGAGGGAATTGGGCTTGTTTAGACCGCAGAAGAGAAGAGTGAGAGGGGTTTGATAGCAGCCTTTAACAACCTGAAAGGGGGTTCAGGGAGGATGGAGCTAGGCTGTTCTCGGTGGTGGCAGATGACAGAACAAGGAGCAGCGGTCTCAAGTTGCAGGGCGGGAGGTATAGGTTGGACATTAGGAAAAGGTTTTCACTAGGAGGGTGGTGAAGCACTGGAAAGGGTTACCTAGGGAGGTGGTGGAATCTCCTCCTTTAGAGGTTTTCAAACTGCGGCTTGACAAAGCCCTGTCTGGGATGATATTGCTGAGGTTAGTCCTGATCTGAATTGGGGTTGGACTAGATACCTCCTGAGGTCCCTTCCAATTCTAATATTCTATGATTCTATGTATTTCAACCCAGATCCTTTGTCTTAGCCACAAGATAATGCTTTGCAAGTAATTCCTATGAGCTCTTTAAATGTAGGTGTGTTGAGTTGATACAGTTCTCAGTTATTAAACACTATAGTCACCTGCTCTCCCTCTTCCTCCCTCTGCAGCCATCAGTGCCCAGGGCCTGCAGGTCAGTGCAGCTTTCCCATTGTCCATCAGAAGTTACAGCCGCTTTTAGAGTCCATGTCCACAGCCGTGCACCTCTCTTCCATTCCAAGTTCTCTTTGCTCAGTCGCCCTCTTCTGGGTTTGTGGTTCTTTGGAAATTGCAGAGCAAAGAACAACAGCAAAGAAACAACAGAGAAAATTCAGGCTGACCCCGGCCGTGCAAAGGGGAGCTGCAGTGCAGGGGGTGGTGCAGGCAACTCAGGAGGGGCGCTGCTCCCTCAGTCATGGCTGTTTTTAATGATGGGAAGTTGTGATAGTGTGGACTGTCCTGCAGGGAAAAGGGCAAGTGGCATGGCTCACATTATCTTCCTCGGGTGCCTTTCCTTCATTTATCTTATTTTTTTCTCATTTATGGGCCAAAACCCACTTCCTAAGAGCTGATGACAATTCACAAAAATATTATTTTTCTTTTGTAGAAGGCCATTAGAGGGTAATGCGCACTGCACCCACACCGGTGAGAGACAGACCCTGCCCCAAAGAGCTTACAAGAGAAATGGGTGGGAGAAAAGAGTGATTTGTACCACAATGCCTCACATGGGGAACTGAGCCCAAAGAGATTGTCACTTCTCCAATTTCTAATATCACACTTCCAGTTTACATTGGAAATTTCAAAGGGGCCTGAAGGGAACTAGTTTTCCAGTTGCCGCAGACTTTTAATTTCCTTGGGCGCTTTGGAAACCCCAGCCTCAAAGCCCAACTCTTTTTCCTTTCCTGTTTTTGCTGTTTTGTTAAATTTCACTTTTTATTTGCCAGTCTCATAAATGGGTCCAGTCCTTTCCACACACTGGTTTCCAGCTTTATTTTTAATTTGCACACCAAGAAGAAGCACAGGTAACTTAGAGACAAGTTCCAATAAAACAGCTGAGGGTGGGAAACAGGAAAAAATCCTCAGTTTAGTCCCATGTTTAGGTTTCATGCACACTGCATGATACTCAAAATTCAAGTGCAATGGATGCAGAAGACACAATACAGACATAGCACAAGCCCAAAACACAGTGCAGGTGATGTGTGTAGAGTTCTCACCTCCGTTAAACCTTCTGTTAGCTTTTTTTCTCTTTTTTATTTCTCTTTCTATCTCTGTCTGAGTACAGGGTAAAATTTACAAAACCCCTAAGTGACTTAGGAGAGTAAGTCTCATTTTCAAAAGCCATTAAGGAGCTCAGTTCTCACTGACATTCAGTGGGACATAGCCTCCCCACAGCCAGATTTTCAAAGCTTCAGATAGGCACATAGTGGGATTTTCAAATGGATCCTGGTGTTTAGGGCCAGATTTTTCTTACAGTTCAGGGCAACCGCACCTGCATTTTCCCCAACAAGGGCCAACGCTCTCAGCTCCCAGATCCCTGGCTGTTGCCTTTCTTGGGTGAAACCCACATCTCTCTCCTTGCTGACTGGGGTCTTTCCAGGCTGAACAGTTCCCTTCATACAGGAAAAGATTCACTTGCCCTGACTCCCGGATCTATCACCGGGGACTGACTGAATAACCAGCCGGTGTTCAATCCGATCAGCTAACAATTTACTGAAGGGACAACCCATGGACTAAACTTTTACATAAAACCCTGGCGTTAGGAATGAACTGTGGGGATAAACCCCAGGCCCAACACCAATAACACAGCCCCCTGGATCCCTCCATCTTTGGTCCATATTCACGTTATTGCTTCGCTTCACCCAAGGAGTGCTGCTCCCAACCTGCTCAGACGTCTGCTTCTCGGCCTGGTCCTGGGAAGGGCACGAAGTAAACAGGACACCCTCGCCGCTCCGCCACTAAGACGGGCAGCCCCTGCCTGTGGCCCTCGCAGCCTTAAATCACTTCGGTTCGGGTCCCTCACAGCCAATCCCCGGCCAGGATTTTTCCCGCCTTGCTGAGTAGTGCACCCGGCACTCACGTTGTGCACCCAGCCCCAGTGCTTTGCACACAGCACTCAAATGGCCAGGCTTCCCGCCTTTTTGCCCTATCTCTAGGCAGACTATTAGGCCTTGGCATCCTGCCAAGCATCACCATCCTGCCAACTCAAGATGGATTCCACAATTTAAAAATGGAGTCCATTGGATCTGATGGAGGGGAGGGCACCAAAACCAGGCTGATAGACATTTCCCCAACACCCTTCACTAAGTTTTTCCCTCAAAGGATTCTCTGCCTAAGCAGCCCTGCTTTGCTTCTCCCCTCAGAAGTGGTGCCCTGTGTAATTACCTCAGGTACAACCTACCACACAGTTCTGTCTAAGCAAGCCCGGTTCATTCTTAAGGTAAAAACACCACAGAGAAAACCTATTAAAAACA
Source organism: Emydura macquarii macquarii (assembly GCF_026122565.2). NCBI lineage: Eukaryota > Metazoa > Chordata > Testudines > Chelidae > Emydura > Emydura macquarii. Next base: position 3,614 of record NW_027132955.1, read on the forward strand.
ATAAAAGAACCTACATGCAGGCTGATAAGCTTAGCAGAGATCACCCCAGCCCCACTATGAGCTGTGGCAGGTGATTAGTCCCTCAAACCCCACAATGGGGCCTCTTCTCTTCACAATAACGCACACACAGCTGCATTTTTAATACAATGGACCTCCAAGGTATTAAAGAGCATGCAGTGAGGTTTATCCAGAATATTGCAGGATATTGCTGTCTGTCCCCCTTTTAAAAGTCTGGCCCCAGACATCTAACTCTGGTTGATTTCAATGGGGGCTAGGTGCCTGCGTGCTCCTGAAAATCCTGCTAGGTGTCTAAATATCCTCTGGTCGAACGTCTAGATTTACAAAGGGGTTTATGTGCCTAGTGGAATTTACTAAGGATTTTAAACAGATCAGGTGCTCAACTCCCATTGACAGTAAATGGGAGGCTGGTGGCTGACTCACTCAAGGTGCTCTTGGAAACCCTCTTAGGTGATTAAATGCCTTTGAAATCTGGTCCTCAGGAGCCTCAATCCCACGGCCTTTCAGTGAAATTTAGGCCTGGTCTACACTTACTAAAATTCAGCGGCAGTCGACGGGAGTTATGCAAGCTACGCAGAATAGATTGTGTACACAGATTGTGCAGATTGTGCACACAGAACCCAGGAGTCCTGGCCCCAGCCCCCTGCTTTCACCCACCTGATCCCACGCCCTGCACAGAAATCTGACAGAATGAGCTAACGGCAGACATAGAGATACGGAGAGCGAGAACTAGACACAAACAGATGATGACGATAATAGATAGCTAGATAGATGAGCTAACAACAAACTAACAGAGAGACACAGGTAAGAACAGCCCACAGACAGACTGTGAGAGAGAAACATAGAACTAACAGGTAGAGAGAGAAGTAAAAACAAACTGATAGACAGACACACAGAAATAACAACAAACTAATGTAAACAGACAGAAAAGTAACAGCAAGCTGATCAGTTCCCCCATTCTCCATAGGAGGAAACTGAGGCACAGATATTCTGCCCTCTCGTTTCAAAGGTAACTGCTTTCGGCTTCCTCTCAGTCCCATGGCCCAAACTGAGCTGAGAGTGAAACTGAAAAAATACAGACCGTCATTTACAATCTTGTCCGTAAAGTGCCACTCTACAGCCCCCTGATAGATTTCACTGGAAGAGCAAACTCACGGGGCTGGCCTGGGTGGAATCCTCCCCGAGTGAGATGGCTTCTCTCCTCTAGCTACAGACAGCCCCTGGTTATCCCTCTCTCTCTAGCCCTCCATCCATCTGTCTCTCTATCTAATGCCCCTCTCGCCGTGTTATGAGAGGCCATTTCCCCTCACACAGAGGCTGAGCTGCGGGAAATCCACTGAGATCTGTGCTCTCTGCAGATGAGCCATATGTCAAAAACTCCGGTGCTGCGGGAAGGTGATTTATCCATGGCTGTTTTCTAAGGGCTTGTGGGACTCACTCCCTGGAGTCCTGCACAGCCCAGAAGCAACGGACCAGAGCAACAGTTAATTTAGTTTCCAGAAACGACAATAATCACAGTTCCGAGGCAGCAGAGTCTAGAGGAGACACCAGGGGTTGGGGGGACACAGGCCTGTGCTCCAGACATCTGACATCAATTCCTAGCTGTACTGGTGACCTGCTGTGTTACCTTGGGAAAGTCATTCCGTGGGGCTGTCTCCACTCCCCCTCACTGTTCATCTGTCCTTTCTGTTTAGATTGTAAGCGCCTTGGGGCAGAGACTGTCTCTTACCTAATAGAATGGAACTCTGGTGCAACTATCATATAAGTAATTTGTTTGTTTATTATTATTAAAAAGCTAAGGGCCAGTGTGTCCTGAGCTCTGACCTGAATATTCCTCTGGCTTTGTTCAGTC
>NW_027132956.1:0-5335 GCF_026122565.2 Emydura macquarii macquarii
GCTCCTAGCACCAGTGCCCCTTAGTGTCCGAAACCTGGGCTCCCTCCCTGTGACTGGCCAGAGTCAGCACATCCCGGCTCCCCTCCCACCGGCCCCGGCACGGCTGGGCTCCGGCCAGTTCTGACCCCAGCCCATGAGCCTGTTGGGATCCTGAGCTCGTCTTCCCAGTGCCTCATACTAGGGAATCACTGACCCCTGGGGAGCATCCTGTCCCCTCCCCTGTCACCCTGTCCTGGGCAGGGCACCCCAACCTGTCACCCCTCCCGGGCAGAGTCCCAGGCCCTGAGAGACTCACTGGCTGCCCCAGGCTGGCCAGGCCCAGGGTGTCCAGCAGGGCCGTTGGTGCCCAGCTCTGACCCCTCCCTGCAGGTGGGGACACTGCTGCTCTGATGGCCAAGTCCCCCCTTACCCCCGGCGCTGCCTCTGCTGCTGTGCTCAGTGCGGCGCTGCTGGGGCGGCTCCTTCCCTTGGCACCTGGATTATCTGTGTCTGGGGCAAGTGTCCCGGGTGAGTGGGCAGGGACCTGCTCAGAGAGACACACCCTGTGCTGCACCCAGAGGGCAGAGACCAGTCTGGGCCGAGCGGCAAAGTGCCACCATGCTGGGATTAACCCTTTCCTTCCAGCCAGCCCACCAGCGTCCGACCGGGCAGTGCCACTCGACTCCCCCTGCTCTGATCCCAGGGACCCACATCTAGCACTCAGGCAGTAGCTGGGTGACCGTGTCGGGCAGCGTAACTAGGACACTCTGCAGTGGGGAAGGCCCCGCGCTGTCACGCAGCCCCTAGGGGCTGTGCAGGGAGCGTTATTACTGACATAGCGCCCACCAGTGAGCCAGGCGCTGCAGAGACAGAACAAGGGGCTGCCGGCCCCACACGGCTCCTGGTGTGAGAGCAGACAAGGCCCAGCAGGGGGAGCAGCAAACTCTGGGAGGGGGAGTGAGGGTCCGAGTGTGGGACCAGCAACATCCTGGGCCTGTCTGGCTGGGTCAGGCAGAGGGTTTTGTAGAGACCCGGCTGGCTCCATGCTGGGCCCTGGGTCACCCCAGTTCAGCATCCAGCCAGCAAGGGGCTCCATACCCCCCGGCACAGGGCAGGCTCAGGGGAAGCCTGAGGTCATGGGGGGCAGGCTCAGGGAGAGCCGGAGGCTGTGGGCAGCAGGAATAGCCAGGGAGCTGGGCTGGGGGTCCAGGAGCTGGGCACAAGGCACAAACACCCTGTGCTCAGCGCTCACTCCAGGTTCTCACTCTGGCGCCGGCTCCACTGGGGTCAGACACCGTGGTGAGGGGCCCGCACAACCAGACTGGAGCGAGCCAGGCTCTGTCCGTGGGAGGTGGGGCAGCAGCTCTGTTACATGGTGCCAGTTTTGCAGAATTGTCATGGGGAGGCGCCCTGGGGCACCCCCTCAGCTGCCTCAGGGTGGCCTGCAAGCACCCTGCCTCAGTTTCCCTTTTTCAGCACTCCTGAAATTACTCGACACAGACCAAAATATCTGAGACAAAAGTCCCCTGCTGGGGTTTACTTGGACTGTGCACCTGGAAGCTGCCCCTCTCTTTGCTTCCTGGCACCTGCCCCTCCCCCAACCACCCTCTGCACCCTGGAGCCCCCCATCACTTCACCCCCACACACCCTGTCAGCCACTTCTCCCCTTTCCCCCTCAGCTCCTATGTCTCCCATCCCTCCCTTTGACCCATCTGTGCCTCCCCTGATCCCCTCTTCCACCCTGGGGTCCATCCCTCTTTCCCATCCAGCCTGTTGCTCGACTTTCCCCTGGTCCCTGCCACTCTCCTCCCTAGTTCCAGCCCCTCCCCCTACCCTCCTTGTGTCTGCCCCTCTACTCAACCTCCCTCAATCCCCCTTTCCCTTGCCTCCCTCTTCTACTCTCCTGATGCCTGCCCCTTCCCTTCCCCTGTGACATTGGCCAGGTGTAATCTGAATTATTGTACATCTGTGCACACCCCTGTTTTCACACACCCCCTGCATCTGCCAGCCACTTCTCCCCTCTCCTTTTCCCTGCTTTTGCCTGCCCCTTCCTTTCCCTCCTGTCCTGCTGGCACCTGTCCTCAACCCCTACCCCCGGCACCCACCTCTTCCCTTCCCCCTCTGCCCTCTGATGCCTGCTCCTCCCTTTCCCCTTGTTGAACCTGGTGCCTGCCTTATCCCACACCCCGCCACTGTCCCCACAGCACTTGCCTCTCCCCCAATCTGCCCCCCGGTGCCTGCCTCTTTCTTCTACCACCCTGGCCCCCAACCCTTCCCCATCCCCCAGCACAAGCTCCTTCCCTCTCCGCAGCAAACCCCTGCCAATCCCCTCGTCCCCCTCTGCCTTCCTGGTTCCTGCACCCCTCACTCCCTCTAGTCCCCTGGGGCCAGCCCCTCCCCTTTGCTCCTCCTCTGGGGCCCCTTCTCTACCCTTTCCCCCATCTCCCTCCCTGGTGCAAGCCCCTTCCCTCAACCCTATTTGGGCCCCCTGCCACCCACCCCTCCCCCATTCCCTTTACCCTTTGGGTCCCACCCCCTCCCCTTATCCTCCCTCTGCCCTCCTGGTGCCCACCCCTCCCTTTGCTCCCCAGTGTCCCCCTAGCGCCTGTCCGTCCCACCTGTCTCTTCTGAGCCCCTTGTGCTTATCTGCTTCCTCACCCCCCGTTTTCCCTCTGGCTTCTTCCTCTCCCCTCTGTGCCCTCCTTGCATCCACCCTCCACTAGCCCTGCTGGTGCCTGCCCCTTCCTCACTCCCCCCTGCCCATGGCACCCACCCCTACCCTCCTCCCCCTCTGCCTCTTGATGTCTGCCCCTTCCTTCACTCCCCTGTTGACCCCTGGGGTCTGCCCCTTCCCTCCCCCCATCTCCCTGGGGCTCCTCTTCCCCCTTAGCCCCCCTGACACCCGCCCCTCCCATCACCCCACTCTGCCCCCTGGCACCCGCCCCCCTTCGCTCTTCCCTCCAGTGATCACCCCTGCCCTAGACACCCCCGCTGCCCCTGGCTCATGCCTCAATCTGTGCTCCCTGGGACCTGCCCCTCGCTTCACCCCCCTCTGTCCTCCTGATGCCTGCTCCTTCCCTTCCCCCCACTGCCGTTGTGCCTGCCCCTCCCCTCTGCCCCTCCTCTGCCTGTCCCAGCATCAGCCTGTCCCATCCCCCGTCCCTGGGCTGCCCTCCCCTGCCCTGCCCCCACTGACACCTTCCCACCCCACCCCTCCCCTGCTCCTGCTCTCCTTCCCCTCAAGTTCGCTCCCAGGGGCAGAGGGGCCCTGACTCCCCTTAACGGGCAACAACCCCCCCCAGCGATTAACGGGGACACAGGTTAATTTCCCTTTCATCCCCGTGACCAGCCCCTGCCCCGGCCCTGACTCTGTGACTCTCTCCCCAGTGGACGTGACTCTGGATCCAGACACGGCTCATCCCAAACTCGTCCTGTCTGAGGATCGGAAACGTGTGAGACGCGGAGACACACGCCAGGATCTGCCCGACAATCCTGAGAGATTTGACACTTATCCTGAAGTCCTGGGCGCTGAGGGGTTCATGGGCGGGAGGTGTTACTGGGAGGTGGAGGTGGGAGACAAGACTGAGTGGGACCTGGGGGTTTGTAGGGAATCTGTGAGCAGGAAGGGGAGAGCACAAATTCATCTGAGGATGGATACTGGGTCTTGTGGCTGAGGGATGGGGAATACAAGGCCTGCACCTCCCCCTCAACCCCCTCCCCCGTGAGCGTCAGGCCCAGGCGGGTGGGGATTTTCCTGGACTATAAGGCGGGCGAGGTCTCATTTTACAATGTCACTGACAGGTCCCAGCTCTTCACTTTCACTGGAACCTTCTCCGGGACGCTTCGCCCTTATTTCTATACTGGTGTCAGTGAGGGGGATGAAAACGCGGCTCCCCTGATCATCTGCCCGTTCCCAGCCCAGGCCGGAGGGAATCTCTGTCCCTGACAGCAACACCCACAGCAGAGACTGTCCCCTCCCAGCGCTGAGCAGCCCCCAGGCCTGTGCCCAGGGGAGGGTCTAAAGGGCATCACCCGCCTGCCCCCCACCACCACCCCTCAGTTCCCAGCACCAGACCTGTCACATGGGGGAGGGGAGAGGGGTGCACAAGGGGGTTAGGAGGAGCCAGCTGCTAGGCTGTGGGGCAGGGCAGGGGGTGTGTGGGTTGGGTGGAGGAAATGTCAGAAATGGATGTTGAAGGTGGGGATGGGGAGGGCACTGTAGCAGCAGGAAGGGAAGAGCCCAGCTGATGTGAGTAAGACTCTGGGGGGATGTAATGAGGGGGGAGGAGAGAGAGACCCATGGAGGAAGAGCCCCTGACGGGAGGGGGGGAAGTCCAGTGAGTGCAACGGGGCCAGTGAGCGAGGGGAAGGTCCTGGCATTTCCTGCCCTGGGGGAGTCTCTGCCTATGGCAGGGAATGAAACAGCCCCAGGGGGTAGCACGGGGGCAGGGATGGGAGCGCCGGGGCCTGGCTGTACAGGCTGCTCTGCGCAGCAGCCTCAGCCTGGGGGGGAGCTGGTCCCAGCGCGATGGGAGAGTGGGGAGAGCTGGGGGAGGGGATTCGGTAGCTGGGCCAGAGGAAGGCGGGGTGAGAGTGAACGAGGGTCCAGGCTGGGGGAGGTGGGACCTACTCACAGGAAGGACCCCAGGCAGCTTTTCCTCCCTCCTAATGTGTTTGCCCCACCCCGGTGCAGTACCACAAACAGCTCCCAGCACAGGGTGATACTGGTAGGAAATACAGACAGGCAGCTCCTGTCTTTTGCCCCTTCACAGTTTGATGCACCTCACCTCCCCATCCCCTGGCCCAGGGTAGCAGATGGTGACGGACGGGGATCAGTCACTCCTGTCAGAATTTCTACCCCTGTGAAATCTCAATTTAAAATCCGGAGAGAAAACAGAGATTGTTCTAATTTAGAAAATGTTATTACTGTAACAAGGTGTCAATCTGTTAAATTACATTTCAACAATATGCCTCTAAGCAGATTTTTGGAAATAGAATTAAAATTTATTTTTTGTCTGCACTCACATGTACATTGAAATTTAACTTCTCTACACGGCGTCACTGGTATTTCAATGGTGTCATTTCAAGAAATGCAAAATATTTATCCTAACAAAATAATCATAGAACTGTCAGAGCGGGTTGTTCAGTTCCACATGTATCATAATGACCATGTGTTATAAAAATCCCAGATGGACATGTTGTGCAGCTGCTCTCTCTCACTCTTATTGTCTTCACTGGTTCTTCTTCGAGACGTGTTGGTCATGTCCATTCCACTATAGGTGTGTGCACGCCTCCGTGCACAGTTACCCAGAACTTCTTTCCCCTTAGCAGCTCCCGTAGGGTCAGCTCTGGTGCC
>NW_027132957.1:0-5469 GCF_026122565.2 Emydura macquarii macquarii
GAACAATGTAGATACTTCTACACTTTGAGCTTTTGTTATCAAAGCCAATATGGCAAAAACAACGAGGGTTCTGCGGCACTCTAAAGACTTTATTCTTTAGAGAGCCGCGGAACCCTCGTTGCCGAAAACAGTGTAAATGATTCTACACTTTGAGCTTTTATTATCAAAGCCAATATGGAATCATAGCCAATATGGCAAAAACAACGAACCCTCGTTGCCGAAAACAATTTAGATGCTTCTACACTTTGAGCTTTTGTTATCAAAGCCAATATGGCAATAACAACGAGGGCTCCGCGGCACTCTAAAGACTTTATTCTTTAGAGTGCCGCGGAACCCTAGCTGCCAAAAACAATGTAGATGCTTCTACACTTTGAGCTTTTGTTATCAAAGCCAATGTGGCAAAAACAACGAGGGTTCCTCGGGACTCTGAAGACTTTAGTCTTTAGAGTGCCGCGGAACCCTCATTCCCGAAAACAATGTAGATGCTTCCACACTTTGAGCTTTTGTTATCAAAGCCAATATGGCAAAAACAACGAAGGTTCCGCGGCACTCTAGTCTGTAGAGTGCCGCGGAACCCTCGTTGCCGAGAACAATGTAGATGCTTCTACACTTTGAGCTTTTGTTATCAAAGCCAATATGGCAAAAACAACGAGGGTTCCGCGGCACACTAAAGACTTTACTCTTTAGAGTGCCTGTGAACCCTCGTTGCCGAAAACAATGTAGATGCTTCAACACTTTGAGATTTTTTTATCAAAGCCAATGTGGCATCAAAGCCAATATGGCAATAACAACGAGGGTTCCGCGGCACTCTAAAGACTAAAGTCTTCAGAGTCCCGCGGAACCCTCGTTGCCGAAAACAATGTAGATGCTTCTACACTTTGAGCTTTTGTTATCCAAGCCAATATGGCAAAAACAACGAGGGTTCCGCGGCACCCTAAAGACTTTAGTCTTTAGAGTGCCGGAACCCTCGTTGCCAAGAACAGTGTAGATGCTTTTACACTTTGAGCTTTTGTTATCAAAGCCAATATGGCAAAAACAACTAGGGTTCTGAAGTACTCTAAAGACTTTACTCTTTAGAGTGCCGCAGAACCCTCGTTTCCAAGAACAATGTAGATGCTTCAACATTTGGAGCTTTTGTTACCAAAGCCAATATGGCAAAATCAACAAGGGTTCTGCTTCACTTTAGTCTTTAGAGTGCCGCAGAACCCTCATTGCCGAAAACAATGTAGATGCTTCTACACTTTGAGCTTTTGTTATCAAAGCCAATGTGGCATCAAAGCCAATATGGCAAAAACAACGAGAGTTCTGCGGCACTCTAAAGACTGTATTCTTTAGAGTGCCGCGGACCCTCGTTGCCGAGAACAATGTAGATGCTTCTACACTTTGAGCTTTTGTTATCAAAGCCAACATGGCAAAAACAACGAGGGTTCCCCGGTACTCTAAAGACTTTAGTCTTTAGAGTGCCGCAGAACCCTCGTTGCCAAGAACAATGTACATGCTTCTACACTTTGAGCTTTTGTTATCAAAGCCAATATGGCAAAATCAACGACGGTTCTGCGGCACTTTACTCTTTAGAGTGCCGAAGAACCCTCGTTGCCAAGAACAATGTAGATGCTTCTACACTTTGAGCTTTTGTTATCAAAGCCAATATGGCAATAACAACGAGGGTTCTGCGGCAAAGACTTTAGTCTTTAGAGTGCCGCGGAACCCTCGTTGCCGAGAACAATGTAGATGCTTCTACACTTTGAGCTTTTGTTATCAAAGCCAATATGGCAAAACAACGAGGGTTCCGCGGCACTCTAAAGACTTAAAGTCTTTAGAGTGCCGCGGAACCCTCGTTGCCGAGAACAATGTAGATGCTTCTACACTTTGAGCTTTGTTATCAAAGCCAATATGGCAAAAACAACGAGGGTTCGGCGGCACTCTAAAACTTTAGTCTTTAGAGTGCCGCGGAACCCTAGTTGCCGAAAACAATCTAGATGCTTCTACACTTTGAGCTTTTGTTATCAAAGCCAATATGGCAAAACAACGAGGGTTCCGCGGCACTCCAAAGACTTTAGACGAACCCTCGTTGCCGAAAACAATGTAGATGCTTCTACACTTTGAGCTTTTGTTATCAAAGCCAATATGGCAAAAACAACGAGGGTTCGGCGGCACTCTAAAAACTTTAGTCTTTAGAGTGCCGCGGAACCCTAGTTGCCGAAAACAATCTAGATGCTTCTACACTTTGAGCTTTTGTTATCAAAGCCAATATGGCAATAACAACGAGGGTTCCGCGGCACTCCAAAGACTTTAGAGTGCCGCGGAACCCTCGTTACTGAAAACAATGTAGATGCTTCTACACTTTGAGCTTTTGTTATCAAAGCCAATGTGGCATCAAAGCCAATATGGCAAAGACAACGAACCCTCGTTGCCGAAAACAATGTAGATGCTTCTACACTTTGATTTTTTGTTATCCAAGCCAATATGGCAAAAACAATGAGGGTTCTGCGGCAATTTAGTCTTCTAAGTGCCGCAGACATCTCGTTACCAAAAACAATGTAGATGCTTCTACACTTTGACCTTTTGTTATCAAAAGCCAATAAGGCAAAAAAAACACCCTCGTTGCCGAAAACAATGTAGATGCTTCTACGCTTTTGTTATCACTATAAAGACTTTAGTCTTTAGAGTGCCACGAAACCCTCGTTGCCGAGAACAATGTAGATGCTTCTACACTTTGAGCTTTTGTTATCAAAGCCAATATGGCAAAAACAACGAGAGTTCCGCGGCACTCTAAAGACTTTAGTCTTTAGAGTGCTGCGGAACCCTCGTTGCCGAAAACAATGTAGATGCTTCTACACTTTGAGCTTTTGTTATCAAAGCCAATATGGCAAAAACAACGAGGGTTCTGCGGAAATTTAGTCTTTAGAGTGCCGCGGAACCCTCGTTGCCGAAAACAATGTAGATGCTTCTACACTTTGAGCTTTTGTTATCCAAGCCAATATGGCAAAAACAACGAGGGTTCTGCGGCAACTTTAGTCTTCAGAGTGCTGCGGAACCCTCGTTGCTGAAAACAATGTAGATGCTTCTACACTTTGAGCTTTTGTTATCAAGCCAATATGGCAAAAACAACGAGGGTTCCGTGGCACTCTGAAAACTTTAGTCTTTAGAGTGGAACCCTCGTTGCCGAAAACAATGTAGATGCTTCTACACTTTGAGCTTTTGTTATCAAAGCCAATATGGCAAAAACAACGAGGGTTCTGTGGCTCTTTAGTCTTTAGAGTGCCGCAATATGGAACCCTCGTTGCCGAAAACAATGTAGATGTTTCTACACTTTGAGCTTTTGTTATCAAAGCCAATGTGGCATCAAAGCCAATATGGCCAAGACAACGAACCCTCATTGCCGAGAACAATGTAGATGCTTCTACACTTTGAGCTTTTGTTATCAAAGCCAATATGGCAAAAACAACGAGGGTTCCGTGGCACTCTGCCGCGGAACCCTCGTTGCCGAAAACAATGTAGATGCTTCTACACTTTGAGCTTTTGTTATCAAAGCCAATGTGGCATCAAAGCCAATATGGCCAAGACAACCCTCGTTGCCGAAAACAATGTAGATGCTTCTACACTTTGAGCTTTTGTTATCAAAGCCAATGTGGCATCAAAGCCAATATGGCCAAGACAACGAACCCTCGTTGCCGAGAACAATTATCACACTTTGAGCTTTTGTTATCAAAGCCAATATGGCAAAAACAACGAGGTTTTCGTGGCACTCTAAAGACTTTAGTCTTTAGAGTGCCGCAGAAGTCTCGTTGCCGACAACAATGTAGATGCTTCTACACTTTGAGCTTTTGTTATCCAAGGCAATATGGCAAAAACAACGAGGGTTCTGCGGCAATTTAGTCTTCAGAGTGCCGCGGAACCCTCGTTGCTGAAAACAATGTAGATGCTTCTGCACTTCGAGCTTTTGCTATTCTAGGCAATATGGCAAAAACAACAGGGTTCTGCAGCAATTTAGTCTTCAGAGTGCTGCGGAACCCTCGTTGCTGAAAACAATGTAGATGCTTCTACACTTCGAGCTTTTGTTATCAAGGCCAATATGGCAAAAACAACGAGGGTTCCGCGGCACTCTAAAGACTAAAGTCTTTAGAGTGACGCTGAACCCTCGTTGCCGAGAACAATGTAGATGCTTCTACACTTTGAGCTTTGTTATCAAAGCCAATATGGCAATAACAACGAGGGTTCGGCGGCACTCTAAAAACTTTAGTCTTTAGAGTGCCGCGGAACCCTAGTAGCCGAAAACAATCTAGATGCTTCTACACTTTGAGCTTTTGTTATCAAAGCCAATATGGCAATAACAACGAGGGTTCCGCGGCACTCCAAAGACTTTAGAGTGCCGCCGAACGCTCGTTGCCGAAAACAATCTACATGCTTCTACACTTTGAGCTTTTGTTATCAAAGCCAATATGGCAAAAACAACAAGGGTTCCGCGGCACTCTAAAGACTTTAGTCTTTAGAGTGCCGCTAAGACAACCCTCGTTGCCGAAAACAATGTAGATGCTTCTACACTTTGAGCTTTTGTTATCAAAGCCAATATGGCAATAACAACGAGGGTTCCGCGGCACTCCAAAGACTTTAGAGTGCCGCGGAACCCTCGTTTCCGAAAACAATGTAGATGCTTCTACACTTTGAGCTTTTCTTATCAAAGCCAATGTGGCATCAAAGCCAATACGGCTAAGACAACGAACCCTCGTTGCCGAAAACAATGTAGATGCTTGTACACTTTGAGCTTTTGTTATCAAAGCCAATATGGCAAAAACAACGAGGGTTCCGCGGCACTCTAAAGACTAAAGTCTAAAGTCTTTAGAGTGACGCTGAACCCTCGTTGCCGAAAACAATCTAGATGCTTCTACACTTTGAGCTTTTGTTATCAAAGCCAATATGGCAAAAACAACGAGGGTTCGGCGGCACTCTAAAGACTTTAGCTTTTTAGAGTGCCGCTAAAGTACAACGAACCTCATTGCCGAAAACAATGTAGATGCTTCTACACTTTGAGCTTTTGTTATCAAAGCCAATGTGGCATCAAAGCCAATATGGCAAAGACAATGAACCCTCGTTGCCGAAAACAATGTAGATGCTTCTACACTTTGATTTTTTGTTATCCAAGCCAATATGGCAAACACAACGAGGGTTCTGCGGCAATTTAGTCTTCTAAGTGCCGCAGACATCTCGTTACCGAAAACAATGTAGATGCTTCTACACTTTGACCTTTTGTTGCCACGAAACCCTCGTTGCCGAAAACAATGTAGATGCTTCTACACTTTGAGCTTTTGTTATCAAAGCCAATATGGCAAAAACAACGAGTGTTCCGCGGCACTCTAAAGACTAAAGTCTTTAGAGTGACGCGGAACCCTCGTTGCCGAGAACAATGTAGATGCTTCTACACTTTGATCATTGTTATCAAAGCCAATATGGCAAAAACAACGAAGGTTC
>NW_027132958.1:0-5341 GCF_026122565.2 Emydura macquarii macquarii
AGAGGTGAAATCCAGACACCCTGAGGCCAGGATGTAGGACCGCACTGCAGCTCCCCATCTCTCACCTGTCTACACAGTCATTATTTCAGTCTATGTGCTGGGAAAATAGCAGCCTTCCCCTGATGGATATGGATCCAATGGTCCTACCATACCAAACGAGTTGCACATGAGGATTCCATAGCTCCTACCCCATTGCCCTATCCCTGCATAAAGATGTCACTTAGGTTGGAGGCCTCCCAGTAATGGAGAATCTTCAGTAGCGCAAGATACACACAACCGATGCCCTACCAGGGGGTCCTTCAGCTGGGCAGCATAGGCCAAGAAGCGGGCAGCCCTAACCATAGGGAGGGTCAGGTATCTCTTCACTGCCTAACTGCCTGTGTTTTTAACAGCATACGGCGAGGCTACAAAGCAATGTAGATAAGTGCAGAGTAATACCGGATCCAATTGCAATTATAGGTAGAATGTAGTAACTCAAGTTGGAACATGGCCAGGATGTTCATTGGGCCATACTCTTACTGCCCTCACTATTCTTCTTAAAAGTTGTGTGGTATCTTTAATGACCACAAGTGGCTAGGACCTCTGTTGTGTGCCTCCACTGAAAGATGGCACCTGCAGAAGCCAAGAGAGTACACTGCCCTCCTGCTGGGGCACAGATTCACTGAATAAGTCACTTCCTGAAGCATCTGCTGCAGCTTCCTTGGAGGTCCCCCATCTAAGTATCTGGAGAAATGGGGGCATAACATGGCTTTTTGCCAGCTTTCCATGCCCCTCCTCCTCAGGGCTCCTGCATCTGAACCAGCTTGTGACATAATTTAGAGAAGCCTCAAGCCTGCTCTAACTTGTGGCTAACGGATCCCAAGTCTGTTCTGCCAAACAGGAAAATAAGAGTCCATCATGCCTTGGCCCTCCCCTTGACAGGCCCCATCCATATCCTCCAGAAAAAAACCTCTGCTAGGAGAGTCATCTACTGCCTCACAGTTGCTCCACTTAATAGGTGCAGAAGATCTAGCCCCTTAGCACTTCATTTGCTCACCAGTATCTAAACAGTTGAACATCATAAACTTCAGACTTCACTTCTAAATAATCCTTTCTAAGACTCATCCCTATATGGGGTTGGGGGGTAGCTTTATTGGAAATCCTACAGTAGGTCTTTACACAAACGGGAGGCAGGGAAATCAGAAGCTAAGGTTCAGTTAGTAACATTAGTTTGCCTATATTGCGCTCATTGCATATATAATATTTAGGGTTACGTCTAAGAGCCTAATTGCCAATCCACACATCTACATAGCTCAAAGTGCTTTGCCATTGTTAGGAATACTGGTACTCCTAGTGTAGACACAGCTGTGTTGGTATAAGCGGTGCTTTTACTGGTATAGTTTAGTCTACCTCACACCCCCATCCCTTCCAAGTGAACAAGCTATACTGGTAAAAGCGCAGTTTTGCCAACATAGCTGCATCTAAGGGACAATTATGTCCAAGAGAACATGTCTTCACCTCCTATTCCACCCCGACCAACACAGGTATGTGGGCAGCTGCTTTAATGCAGATGTGGCCATATCTGCAACTGGACCCACTTCTTTTGTTCTTAAGGGGATGACTAGAATAAAACTCAGTGCAGGGACCACATGAGCCTCTCTGTACAATGCCCAGCACATGGGGGTTCTGTCCTGACTGGGCCTTCTGCTGTATCTACCAGTTTTGTATTTTAAACGAACAGTTTAAGTTCATCTCAAAGACCATAGCTGTCCCCTTAAGCAGAAATCAGCTCTTCAAAATGAAAATAGATGGGAACCAAATAACAGAATGACCGAAGTGCCTCCACAATTATATTTGTGCAATATGTTGAAAATCTTTGTTTTAATCTTAACCAGGCTGACAACCAGAAAGCCTAAAAATCCGGTAGCATAAATCTGCTCAGACATAACCTATTGTCAGTGCAAGGCCCATTACAGCTAAGAATCCACATTTAATAGCGCTGAGGCTGTTGCAAATAGGCAATTCATAGCTCAGGCTGACATTCTGCCCTTAACTGGTCACCCACTGATTTTTTTTTCCTTTCCCGTTAATACGACTGCAGGAGTGGTGGTCAGTGTATTGGCCTGAATTCTGAGCGCTCTGGATGTTGACAGCCTGCTTTGCACTCAGTGTGGTTGATTGTCTTACTGTTGTCATCTTCTTCACTACTTGAAGAAAAAATTCTCTGGAAGTTGGAAAGAACCTCACTGGGAAGAGCATATAAAGGGTGCTGTAAATGCACAGGACCTGACAGCGTGAATCACATATTGTGGAGCCTCATGACCCCAGAAGGCACTCACTTTTCTACTCTGCTCTCCTACTCCCAGCCTGCCAACATCATTAGGTGGTGTGGAAGGGGAGCAGGGTCATATTTACAGTTACTCCCCTTCACACAACTTGTGGCCTTGGCAGATTAACAACAAGTGTAGTACTTGCATTTCACTGAGATCAGGGATCTCAATGGTGCCAAGCCCCTGCCAGGACAGATTAACCCTCACTGGGCACTGGGCAACCACACACCTGGGCCTTGTCATGACAGAGAAATGGCCAGTCTTAACCTGAGCACCGTTGCAAATCTGCATTGTTAAAATATAATCCCCTTCCCACACACACATTTTGGGCCCCTTCACAAATTTGGGCCTAGGCATGTGCCTAGTTTGCCTAAGTGCTACTCCAGCCCTGGCTCTAGGACCCCCAAGAAGGAAAGTCTCCTTTGCTATTCCCTTCATCAACTGCACATCCCAGGCAAGAGTCGGGCACAAACTGGTGGAGCTGAGAGTGATTTCTCAGATCAGAGGTAAAACTGAGGGGAAAAAAAATTAGTTCGGTTTGACCCAAAACTGACGTTTTTCCAGGTTGTCTCAACAAAAAATAAAACCACAAACATTCTGTGTCAACTGAAACTAAGTTTTTTGGTGTCAGGTTTTTCTATCCTTCATTTTTGGGCAGAAGAATAAATTTCAAAACACCAATTGGAAACAAAAAAAGGAAATGTCTCATTTTGAAGGGGCCAAAATGAACCATTTTGACTTAAAAAAATGTCCAGGTTTTTTGGGGTTTTTTTTGGCCAAAACAATTTGCTGAATTCATAGAGAAACTCTGGAGCCCCCCAGAATGAAGTATTTTGGTGAATTTACTAATTAAAAAAAGCCCAGCTCTACAAGTTAGTCCATAATGAGGAAGGGGAAAGATTTAAGTTGTTCTTTTTAATTGTGGGTAAATGACTCTAGTGCTTATGAGTGGTACCTGGAGGAGACAAGTAGAAACTGCTGTCCTAGTCTTAGGCCACTGTATTTTTCATTGTCTTAGGGGTTTTTCCTCCTCTGTGTAGGACACACACTCAGGCACTGGAAATTTGAATGTCACCTGAGGTAAATACACCTGCTCCTATGCAGAAATGCCATGGGATTTTTAGTGATAGACCATCTCAGGTTCATGCCCCAATCTGAAGTGGAGAGATCCCTTCTCAGAGCAAGAGGGGATCCAAGCCTGAATGCTCCGCCAGCCTGCCACGACCACCACCATGTATGCCACTTAAGTTGCGGACACATGCCCACTAGGAATTGAACTAAGCGCCTGAACTGCTTTCAGTTACTGAGTGGTACTTACTGGCTTAGCAGTGGTGTAGTCAAGAGTAACGCAGGTAAACTGAGTTTACCCGCTTCTCATTTGGGGAATATGGAATTCAGATTAGGTTAATTTACCTAGTCCTTTTTTTACCACTGTATCACTGGGCCCAAGTCACCATTGCCCTCCACTTGGTCAGTTGCACCAGTTCAAAGTAGATGTACTGTTCTGATTCAGTAGCATATTATTCTCACTTTGCATTGGTGTAAATAACTCCAACAGGCGTCAATGGTGAATTGAGCCCTTTGTTTGATTTGGCTCAGTGCCCTGACAATAGAACTCGTCAGCCCCCAAGTTATGCCAACCCCACCAAAGTCCTTAAAGGAAAGTGAGGAAATTGCTACACAGGAGACTTCTCTTCAGAGGCCTCCCAGGTCAGCAGAGTTTATAAGCCTCATCCCATGTGCACGTAGGTAGCTGCACATCATTGCACATCTTGTCAAATCAATTACTGCACGGCTGCGTAAGAGCTGATTACACAAGGTCTGATGAAGGAGAGCTATAGCTCCTAAGACAAGCTTTAAACCTACAGCTGGAACACCTCCCCCATAGCCCGCCATCCCGCCTACAATCGATGCATCTGTATCAAGCATAGTCTTAACGAGGGTCCATGCATAGCATCAGAGGAGGTAGGCCTCCTAGTACAAGTCCTGGGTTTATAGTTTAGACTTGCCTCATGTTGCATTACCCATGGAGCCTGATCAAAAGCATGTTGGAAGTCTCACGGCCTTTGGATCAGACCCACAAACTGCAGAGGCCAGCACTTAATGGCAGTTTCAGTCCTGAAGTCACTGTACATATTCAAGACAACTACCTAAGAGCTGCTAGTATTCAAATACAGTAAAAAAGCCCAGCTGGCCACAATTTCTCTGCTTTACTGATGTGCATCAGCACTGAACAAAAGTCCTGAATCTGTAACAAGCTTTATTTAGAAAGCTGAGGCCAGAGGAGAAAACAGCAGCTGCTTGGCAAAAGGCAGAAAGGTTTAGGCAGAACAATTATGAAATACAGGGAATTACAGCACTGTTCTTGTGCCTCTGGTGTTAAAAGGTTCTGTGTCAGCATTTACATTAGCCAGCCTTTCATCAGGGATATTAATGTTTGTGTTTAGCTGCTACTGGATATACAATAGAAAGTCTTGGGTAACTAATCTGGAGTAAGTTTTCAACACAGTCGATGAGGAGCTAAATATCTAGGAATATTGGATTTTGTCTACTGGTTAAACCCATTTGAAGAAAAGCAAACCCCACCTGACCCTCCACCGTGCATTAAGGCAAATTTTCAATGCAGTGCATGACAAGAAGTCCTATCCTTCTCTCCCTTGTATTTTGGAGCAAGAGTTGACAGGAGGGAGGAGGTTTGAACTTTCACTGGGCTTTGGTTCTGTTTATTTTGAACTTTCTGAGGTAATCAGAGAGTTGGGCTACTTACTGGTGTGAGACACAACCACATTTCTGCAAGGAGGAGCTCAGCGAAGGGTTGCAGGGAGGTATGCACACCAGGGAAGTGTCTGTACATGGAGAACCTCTTGGATCTCAGCCTGGCACTTCCATTAGCAGCAGACAACCATTGCATCAACTCCATAGCGGAGATGTTAGTGGGTAGTCCTTTCCCAGTGATTCGTCAAGCCATACTTTTTGCCTGAAAGCTACAGGATGCACCTCCTTTTCTCTTCATCCTTTAACGTATTAGTCAA